>NW_026878272.1:0-104801 GCF_032173495.1 Musca vetustissima | reverse complement strand
CACCAATTTATAAACTGAAATACCATACATACTGACATAATTTAATAGTTAACCATAATAATATTACTTAACACATTCCCCACTAATAAATAGTTGTTTTAATAAAAACAATAAACTGGGATTAAGCCTGACTATTGTGCAAAAACAAAACATTACTTAATATATCGGGGTATCAGTAAATAAAGGTTTACCGTTACGAGGAAAATATTATGCGTATTTTTTTATTGCGGAAATTTGACATAAATTAAATGGTAAAACGTTTCTGAAATATATTTTTCATGCATTCGTTAATTTTTACAAAACCTAGATTGATGCAATTCTGATAGGGCAAAACAACGTTTGCCGGGTCTGCTAGTATTTTTTTCATAAATATATTTATTAAAAAAATACTAGCAGACCCGGCAAACGTTGTTTTGCCCTATCAGAATTGCATCAATCTAGGTTTTGTAAAAATTAACGAATGCATGAAAAATATATTTCAGAAACGTTTTACCATTTAATTTATGTCAAATTTCCGCAATAAAAAAATACGCATAATATTTTCCTCGTAACGGTAAACCTTTATTTACTGATACCCCGATATATTAAGTAATGTTTTGTTTTTGCACAGGCTTAATCCCAGTTTATTGTTTTTATTAAAACATCTATTTATTAGTGGGGAATGTGTTAAGTAATATTATTATGGTTAACTATTAAATTATGTCAGTATGTATGGTATTTCAGTTTATAAATTGGTGGAACTTATTCCACCAAACATAAGTAAGGATGGCGTAATTACAATTCATATTTTGATCACATACCATAAGTCGTTGGAATCATCAGAATTGGTGCAGACGTTCTTGAGTTATAAAACAACCTTAGGAAAATGTGAGTCAAATTGGTGCAGTCGTTATCAATGGAAACATTTTTCACATCATGAAAAATATATTTGAGGAACAATAAAAGCACATATAAGTTAGACACCTAGAGCATCTAATGCCCAAATTGTATGTACCGCACTATAGGGCGTGAGAAGTGTTTCTGTGTAGTTAGAAGTTCATCCGACAGATGGCGCAATATTTAGTTTTTTTGTGTTTTTGCAACGTAACTCAAGAACTACTGCACCGATTTTGACCAAATTTTATGTATTTGCTCTATCGGGCGTGAGAAGCGTTTCTGTTTAATTTTAAGTTCGTCCCACAGATGGCGCGCTATATAGTTTATTTGCGTTTTGCCCTATTAGAGATTGGGTGCTAAATTGATGCTGATAGGGCAAAACAATGTTTGCCGGGTCTGCTATTACACTATAAATTGCCTTTAATTATGTATTTCATGTAGGGTAAGGAAGTAACTGTAAGCTGTCGGTATAGTACTTTATGGTATATGTCCCACATAATGGAAGGTCCAGCCGTTTCTTCAAAATATATTTTTCAAGATTTTCGCGTATTTTTCTCAAAAAAAAATTTTTTTTTCATAAAAACTCTTGTCAAATCGGTCCCGCCGTTCTCAATTAATAAGTTGCTATACATTGTTAACATCATTTGTATAATTTTTTTTCGTTTGACTCCCACGCGCTTTTCACGAAGACAGATTATGTATGAATTGGTGTCGAAATACTTAACGTCGATTGCAGTGGTTCTTGAGTTACGGTGCAAAAACACAAATTAATAAATACGGAGTCGTCTGTTGGATGAACTTCAAACTACACAGAAACACTTCTTACGCACCTTGGAGCCTGTACATACAATTTGGTCAAAATCGGTACAGTAGTTCTTGAGTTACGTTGCAAAAACATAAAAAAACTAAATATGGCGCCATCTGTCGGATGAACTTCAAACTACACAGAAATACTCCTCACGCCCCATAGTGTCTGTACATACAATTTTGTCAAAATCGGTGCAATAGTTTTTGAGTTTAGTGATCACGAATATACACGTAATTTTTATATATATAGAAGATAGATAGATAGGGTAAACGCACCTAGTTCCGGCATGTACCAATAGTCGGCATCTGTTTTATATAACTTCAAATAACTACAAAATTCTATAACTAAATATGAAAAATACCTTGAATAATCTTCAATGACACTGCAATCTATCTCTGTATAAAATTAAATCGAGCTAAGTTCATTTATTCAGTCAAAAATTGGCATTTTGTCAATGAGGTTTGTCAACACTAGCTATAATTCATGTTTCTTAAGAAATAAAATAGTGGGCATGACGATTTCAAAAGACTTGTAACTATATTAAAATTATATTTTTTCACAAGGATCTCCTTCATAATTGTAAAGAACATAGAGGAGAATACTTTAGAATTTAAAATCATTAAAAAATATTTCTAATAATGATATTTTTATCGATGCCAACCTTAGGAACAAAACATTTTAAAGTTTTCCTAAAGTCGGCATATGGGTGAATAATAAGCACCTTTTCGATCATTTTGGCTCAAAATGAAAAAAAAAATGTTAAATAAATCCTCTAAATAACGATTATTTTATAAAAAAAATAGTTTTGAGTGTTTTATATATTAGAAGACACGATTTTAATCTCAAATACTTTTAACCTCTGAAATGCCTTATTTAGCCATGCCGAGAATTGTATAACAGGTTCCCAATGTCGGCACCATGTTTTATAATTCTAATATTTTAATAAATAATATCATTTTATATAACTTTTTCAATACAACACTGATGGAAACGTCCCATAGTAATAATTTATTATTGCAAATAGCAGAAAAATCAATTAAATATATAATTTTTGTTTAACTAAAATGTGACGTGCCGACTATTGGAACATAACATGCCGACAATTGGAAAAATGTGCCGACTATTGGCACAAAGGCATTATTTTACATAATTATTAATTCAATCTACTTTAATACAAGTTAATTAAACAAATTTGTATTCCATCGGAAAGTAAAAATTTCGAAACAGATGAACCTAAATACAATATCGTGGAAAAGATGCACTTGGAATGGTGAAACGTTTAAAAAGCGAAAATTCTTAAAGTGCCGACTATTGGTACACTTACCAATTCATATAATTTGAGTGAAAACTGCGCAAACACCATTAATTTAATGTCCAACTATTAAATTCAATAACATTTAAAGGCCACTCAGGCACTTTTCGCTGTTTTATCAATTAATTTATTAAATTTTCCGCGACGACTTTAACTTCCACACGTTATCCATTCCAGAGTTGCCCAACTTGTTTTTACTTACGCTTTCTTTATCCATTTTAATTTATATAATACAAAATCAGAATAAAATTAGCTTGAAAACAAATTGCGTTGTGTTACAGGAAAAATTTTACTGTGTAATTTTTTCTTGTAAGAATATGCAAATGCTCAGTAACACAACTGTCAAATTTGTTCTCTTAATTCACTATTTCACAAATTTCGTATAAAAAATGTATAATGTAGTTTAAAATATTTTTATTTTATTATACAGATTTCCAGTAGTTATGATTCTAAATTTGTAGGTGTAATTTTGATCTGTGTTCGCAAACATTTGAGAAGTACATACTGCAGTCCTAAAATTTAATAAAGATTAATTTTTTTTAAAATAGTTTTTCGACACATATGACATATGCGTAAGGTTTCGGCACATCTTGAACATGATCCATGTCCACATAGAAAAGCAACATCCCGAATTCTTTCCATACAGATGCTACAATAGTGCGACTCTTCATATTCAAGAATTTTATTTTCCAAGTATCGAAGGCGTTCTACAGCGGGAATAGTACTAGAATCGGAATTTGCTAAAATACGACCATTTTCATCAACACGTTTTTCAATATGAACAGCGCAACGCAAACACTTCTTCATTCGTTTCCCGCAGTCTTCACATGATATTTGGTGCTGACAGGGTTCAAATTTAATTAAAGGCAAATTTTCATCACATACTATACACGAATTGGGGATAGAAGTTGTAGATATGAATGCAACTTGATCTTGTTGTGAGGAGTGAGCAAATATATTATCTACTACTGTCGACTGTTTTTTGGCATAGCAAGCAACATTGGTTGCGTCATTATGTGGTGGAGTTTTTATTAAATTATTGCTTGTTGCTTGTGAATTTAATGTCGATTCTATTGATAATGTTTCACTCAAAGATTCTGGTGGTTCAACAGATCTGGGTCCATGTTGAATGTTTGTTTTTAAACACATTAAATGTATGTTGTGCGCAATTTGCTCAATTGCAGGTAAAACATCACTAGTGGATGTCGAAGAATTGTTTCCATCAACGGGTGGTATTGGAGCAGGTCGTTGGTGCGATAATATAAGTTGTTTATGTTTTACATCTGTAATCCATTCAAATATATTAACACCTTTATTATTATACTCTATTTGACAGCCCAACCGATGTAAATAGCATAATAATGTGTACATGAGCCGGTCCTCATGTATATAAGATAAACTTTCATAAATCGCAAATATTTCAGGTGAATCTGCTATAGTTGGTTCTGAAGCTTGTAGAATATTATTTTTCTTAACCACACATAAGTGCATAGCATTGTCGCCATCCTCATCTCTTGCGGTAACGTCGCAGCCCAAATTAACAAGTTTTTCAATGACTGCAACATGGCCTTGAGATACTGCTAAAAGAAAAGGTGTTTGACGTCGATTATTCCGTATGTCGATGTTCGCTTGTCCTTCTTTGACTAACGTCTCTACAACATTCGCATGGCCATTAATCGCAGCTAAATGCATAGCAGCGAAACCGTCGTCTTTTTTTACATCAACGAGTTGCCGAGCCAATTGCAGGATGCGACGAGTGGCCACAACATTACCTTTAAGCGCAGCATGATGTAGTACATTAAATCCTCTATTGTTTTTAACAGTAAAGTCTAAATTTGGCGCATTACATAATATTTCCACCACCTCTGAATTTTCTTTTCCTATAGCATCGTGAAGCGCCGTATCCCCATATGAGTCCTGTATGTTTACGTTGACATTGTGATTCAATAATTCTCGAACACAGTGTGGCGTTTTTTTGTGAGCACAAATATGAAGTGCGGTACAATGACTGGAGTTAAGAAAATTTTTATCCGCGCCATTTTGGAGCAAAATGCGCATTGTTTCTGGCTGATTTCCAAAAGCTGCGTAATGTAACGCAGAGTCCCCTTCTTTATCGACTATATTAACATTAGCTCCTTTTGAAATTAATAATTTTACAATTTCAACAAATCCTTGATGGGCTGCTACCTGAATGGACGCCTTGCCTCCACTCATTACATTCACGTGATCTGGATGACTATCAAGATATTGCTTTACAAAGTCGAAGTGGCCATGAGCCGCTTCCCGTACCAGTTTATCTGCCATAGATGTCCCCGACAGACCAGATAAAGGAGTCATTACATGATCCGTTCGTCTATTGCTTAAATCCATCATACTATTTGACCTTTCAGCGGCCGTTGCTATTGGAGACCTTTCTAGCTTGACACATTTTGGATTAAGTGTCCATTCGAACCCATCATCCAATTGTTCCAGACGTAGGTCACCATCTGAATAAACTTTAACAACCTTGCATAGCTTCCCAAGTGCCTGAAAATATGATTAATCACTAATATGACTTATCTTAACAAAAATATTCATACATATCGCATAAGTTCTATCCATTCCCCATGTCCCTTCTGAAGTTGTTGTACTTTTGCTGCATCATTTATTATAGTAACTAAATCTCCAACACGAAATGACACAACTTTAACCAAGGCGGTTGGGTGAAAAGTCCATCTATTTGGGCAATTCTCATACTGTACTCTGAAATTAGAAATAATGATATATAAAATATCTTAAACATTTCCTGCGAAAATTCAAGCTATTATAATAGTTAGTTATTTTTAATCATGGTTTAATGATAATAAGTAATTGCAAGTGTCTGGCGGTTTGTTGAGTTATTTTTTACAAACAATATAATAGAAAGTGAATTGAGTTTTTGGGTACATTAGGATCGCTTGTTCTACAACACCACCTGTTGCCACGCTAGTTATCGTACAAATCGTAGTGTAATAATATAAAAATTTCTTCATACAGAAAATAAAAGTAAATAAAATAAATTTTTTGTGCACCAAGTTGAAGTGTACCGGCAAGAGGAAAACTATGATTCTTAGTGTTCCGCCAATTGAAACACTACTATTTTTAGTGTTTCGGCAAGTGGAACACTAAAATTTTTAGTGTTCCGACCAGCGGAACACAATGATTTTTAATTAATCAGTATACTACGATTTTTGTGTACCGCAGCCGGTACGCTACGATTTTTGGTATACCAAGTTGTGGGATCCTACGATTTTCGTTGAGCTTCGGAACAGTAACGCTAAAAATATTTTTAGTGTTTGTGTACCGGTACAATACGTTATTTTAGTGTACCCATCCACCTTGGTACGGTATAGAACAATAAGGCATTACCATAATGTTTATTTTCGAACGCCGATTATTATACCATCTGTACTTTTATATATCTAGCTGATCCGGAAAGCAACGTTTATCTGTGTGTTTCATCATTATAATTATGGTAAAATTTACTACATATGCTAGAAGTAGATCGTCAAATTTTTTAGGACATTCGTATTGCTCAATATAATACGTCTTTTATGTATTGATAAAGCAATGTGTTAATACTATATCTAAAAGTTTACTTAGAATGAACTTGTTTGTACAAGAAAAGACTGAAAAGAATTATGACATATAACTATGATTGTCATATGTTACAAATGTCAACATTAGCGATGCTATCAGATCCCTGTTCTTTAGAAGAAGCATGATATGAGTTTATGGTATTTGACACCCACGATGGTAAGATATTCTTTAAACTCTGCGAAATACCTGTACACACAAGCACTCTTGAGTAACAGCTTTTTTTTATCGATTACTGACTGTCCAACAAACATGAATATGAATGACAAACAAGCCAAATTTGGGCAAAAGTGTCATTCAAAAGTGCCCGACATGTTTATCGGATTTAAGTATTCCACTACCATCAATTTTGTGACTATGGAATTCAACAGTTCTTTCGCCAGGTATTTTCAGGACCATACATTATTTTTGCATATTCAGTAGTGTTGGCGGTTTATTTGGGATACAATTTGTATATTTTTTTTTTTTTTGCAAAATAGTTAGGCTGAATCCCAGTTTGTTGTTTTTATCTCACGTAGTTTGCAGAATGATATTTATCTACCATGAAGCTAAAGATCGATGCTTACATGGCACAGTGTATGCAGGAGTTTAAATCCCAAAAAGATGCTCTTTTTGAATTGTACAGTGCTGAATTTTCTGCGGTGAAGAGCAATATCACTGAGCTGAAGCAGTCCGTTTGTGATCTGAAGTTAACTGTCAGTGAAATGAAAAACACTGCTATTAGTGTGGAAAAGAAGTTAATAGATAGAGTCCATGAATTGGAATTATATAATGCTATGCTCCAGCGCAGACTGAATCGGTTGAATGTCATTATTAGAGGACTGCCGGACAATATAAAAGACCTTAGAGCGCTAACTGTAAAAATTGCTAAGGTTTGTGGGATGCAGCTGGTGCCTAGAGATTTGCAGCACTGTTGTTACATATCTGACCGTAGAGCGGTGTTGGTGAAATTTAACTCTGTACAGGGGTCGAATTCTTCTGAAGGAAGTAATTGAGAATTGCATTGTGGAGTCTCGAGTGTTTATAAATGATCACTTAATTAAGTCGACCTCCAAACTTATCTATGCCTGTAGAGATTTGCTTAAAAGGAACATAATAGAAAATTTAAGCTGCTTAACGGTGACCAGCCTTCTTCCTGATGGAACGAAAACTAGGTTCGAGCAGCAGGAACTTTTTAATTTTGCCAATCGATCCCGAGATTCGCGGAATGTATTGGATAATGAATGTGGGCGGTGCAGTTTCCTGTTACATAGCCATGAGATGTATATTTATTATTGTTGATCTCATTTTTCTTAATTTTAATATTATTTTTCTTAAAACCATTATTTTTTTTTTTGAATTGGTATATTTTTTATTGTTTAATTTGTCATTCTTTTATTATTATTTTGAAATGCATTCGATGTTTAATCGAACTTTAATAATTATGCTCCCCAGTCTCTGATTTAATTTTTATATGCCCTGATGTGAATCTAGGGCCTGTAATTAGCGATGCTCAATTCTTTAGGCAGAACATTCATTGTGGTGGTGGTAAGCTTACGTATGCCCATTTGAACTGTCAGGAGGAGGCTTTATAGTGTCCAAGCATATTTGCCTCTTGGCTTTAGGGTGAAGGTGGCTATGTCGTTGTTGATGTCTCAGGTTAACTATTGTTTGGAAGTTATTTCGGGCTCTAATTCTGGTCATTTGCATCGGCTTCAAAAGGTTGTTAACTCCATTGTTCGTTATGTATATGGTTTGGGTCGTAGTCATCATGTTTCCCAATTTGTTGTTAAATTTCTTGGCCTATCCTTTTATAATTATGTTGAATATCGTATCCTTTTGTGTTATTATAGAATTATGAGAAATGTTGATTTACCACAGTGTAGTAGGTTTGTGATGTGTAGATCCTCTCGGAACCCTCAGTTGTTGTATCCGAGGTTTTCGTCTGCAATTTGTGAAATATCATTTGTAGTTAGAGTCGTAAGATCGTGGAATCAGCTCCCTTTGAGCCTTCGTAAGTTTACCTCTTCCACTTTTGCGTATTTGATGAAGTTGGCTTTGAAGAAATCGCTGATTACAGGTTGCATAATGTTACTTTGTTTTTTTTTTTAATTCTTGGCTGGGGAGCCATTTTTATTTAAGTTCGTTAGCATTTATGTTATAGATTTATACATATGAAATTTAATGTCTGTGGTTCTAATTATTGGCCTTGTTTGGAGTCTGTTATGTTAGTTGTTTGCATTAGCATTTTGCATTTTGTAGATTTTTTTACTGTTATGTATTTTTAATTTATTTAGTTTATTCTTTGTTTGGATTTTTATTTTTTTTTTATATAAGTTAATATAAGTTATTGGCCATGCTGGCTTTTTTTATATTACATTGTGTGAAATAAATGAAATGAAACTATTTATTAGTGGCATTGTTTGCCGAGGGGTAAGGCAGGGAAGACTATAGTTTCGAATCACGCCACTGATTCTCATCATTTCCCTTAGTTTTTTGGGATATCCTTCCCAGAAGCTATTGCTTCTGTACAAAAAACCTTTCATACCTAAATGTCTCTTGTAACAAAGCGAAGTACTTAGCTGACCAACGACATAAACTGCATGAGAATTTTGCTGGTGCCTCACTTCGAGGTTAACAAGGCATTTACAAACAATACTTTCCCACTATATTTTTACATATTTTATTATTTGTTTTCTTTTTCTTAATTCTACATTTTATAAATATTTAAAAAAAAGGAAAACATACACATACAAATAAGTGTTAAGTGATTTGTAATTTGACTCAATATAATTTATAAAAAAAATAATATTTGTTTTTATTTCAAAATTACAAAAAAACATATTTGTTTTCTTAATTTGAAAATTGCAAATGATTGTATAAAATATAAAGGCAGTTTACACAATGCAATAATGGAAAGATGGACACATTTACTTTATTGAAAAAATTGATAATCGTTTAACGAACAATTCTAAAAAACGTGACTACAAATTTACTTAAAATTTTAAAATTGGTAAGAAAAATTAAAAAAGGAACCAAAAAAAACATAACAATTGGATTTTATTTTCTTATTCGTTCTTATATATTACTAGCAGACCCGGCAAACGTTGTTTTGCCCTATCAGAATTGCATCAATCTAGGTTTTGTAAAAATTAACGAATTCATGAAAAATATATTTCAGAAACTTTTTACCAATTGTTAGTGGGGAATGTGTTAAGTAATATTATTATGGTTAACTATTAAATTATGTCAGTATGTATGGTATTTCAGTTTATCAATTGGTGGAACTTATTCCACCAAACATAAGTAAGGATGGCGTAATTACTATTCATATTTTGATCACATACGATTCATAAGTCTTTGGAGTCATCAAAATTGGTGCAGACGTTCCACTATGTCGCGAGTTCATATAAACAGCGGCCAAAAATAGAAGGAGTTATCGTAAGTCAATGAAATTTGGTACATGTGCTTATTATTGGCCTAAAGAGCAACTGACAAAAAATTTGATAGATCGGACCGAGATTTCTTATACCTCCCATACAATGGGTCTTGAGAATGTCAAACTTTTTGGCCTATAAAATCTTTAATATTCAAACAAATTCAATGAAAATTGGCAATTTACATTTAAGTTGGCCTCTAAACCAACTGACCAAAAACTGGGTAGATCGAACCATGATTTGATATACCTCCCATACAAAGGGTCTTGAAAATTTTACTATTTTGGGCTATATAATCTTTAATATTCAACCAAATTCAATGAAAATTTACAATTTACATTACCTTATGCCTATAAAGCAATGGACCAAAAACTGGGTAGATTGGGCCAAGATTTGATATACCTCCCATACGAAGGGTCTTGAAAATCCGCTTTTTGGATTTAGTTATAAATTTTTTATATTCATCCAAATTGCAGGAACATTTTCATGTCTTCTTCCAAATTACATCAAATTTGGGCGAAGAAAGTAATAGGTGCTGTAATTTAGTTGTTGGCCCATATTTCAGGTACCTACCATACCAAAAGTCCCTAAAAATTTAACTTTCTGTACTATAAAATCGTTATATGCAGCTAAATTAAGTATAGTAGTTTTATTTTTGTTGTTTTAGTTACTAATAAATTACTTTTTATCATTCACAAAATTTTCAAAACACATATCAGAGATATATTTATATATATATATAAAATATTGTCTTCCCAAATGTACGATTTAGTATTATCCACGTTATAATCTCGGGCCTGTACTTTATGGCTGTTTAAGGATATTACAAGGTCGGATATAAAATTCTAAATATCCTTATTTAACTCGGTTTTAACAAAAGTTCGGGCTGCTACTAATTATTTGTTGGCATGACTTGTTAGCATCTTGTGAAAGTCGCTCAATTCTCCCATATCTTCGCTTCGAATAACGTTTTTACCACTTAATTGCAAATTTTATGTAAAATATTGTATTATTTCTATGTTCTGAATACATATTCTCCTTCCTATTTGACCCTCAATAACTTATTTAATTGTATACATAACATATTTGACCATTCGCTTCTAACCATTTCACGAAAATGCCATATTTTTTAATAAGGTTGTCACCAAAAAAGTTAAATAACTCTTAGGACCGCAGGATCGCAGCTAATTTTTTTTTATTCCCTAAATAACACAATTTTCACCACTCAAATAAAAAAATTAGAGCTAACCTTTTTTAAACTTTTTTTTTTCTGCTCCACTAATTTCAAAATTTGTTTTAAAAATTTGATGAACTAAGTACTACAAGTGTGGACGACTGTATACACCATATGATATCTATATACATACAAACTAAAGCGAATCCTAGTTTTTACATCCACAGCAACCAAAATAAACACTTTTATAATAACCGTTAATTTGAATATTCAAATATTTGAGCATCAGAAAAACACACCCATTTTTCGAAAATATGGTAAAAATCAGTTTACAAATAATTATCAGATTTGAACCTTTGTAGATACAAAACTACTTAACATATCGATATAAAATTTCATATGTATTCTAATTGGAGTGTATTCTATCAATCCTCCTTAAAAAATTTGTCCTCCGTGGTACTTGGTTTTGACCATTTTTGGCCGCGGTCGTGACACTGTGCGTTCTTGAGTTATGTTTTTCTTTTTTATGTTTTTCTCAAAATTTTCGTTGGTAAAACTCTTCCCACTGCAATTAAAAACAATCGTAGGAAAATGTGAATCAAATTGGTGCAGTCGTTATCAATGGAAACATTTTTAACATCATGAAAAATATATTTGAGGAACAATAAAAGCACATATAACTTAGACACCTAGAGCATCTAATGCCCAAATTGTACGTACAGGCACTATGGGGCGTGAGGAGTGTTTCTGTGTAGTTAGAAGTTCATCCGACAGATGGCGCAATATTTAGTTTTTTTGTGTTTTTGCAACGAAACTCAAGAACTACTGCACCGATTTTGACCAAATTTTATGTATTTGCTCTATCGGGCGTGAGAAGCGTTTCTATTTAATTTTAAGTTCGTCCCACAGATGGCGCGCTATATAGTTTCTTTGCGTTTTGCCCGATTAGATTGGGTGCTAAATTGATGCAATTCTAATAGGGCAAAACAATGTTTGCCGGGTCTGCTATTACACTATAAATTGCCTTTAATTATGTATTTCATGTAGGGTAAGGTAGTAACTGTAAGTTGTCGGTATAGTACTTTATGGTATATGTCCCACATAATTGAAGGTACAGCCGTTTCTTCAAAATATGATTTTCAAGATTTTCGCGTATTTTTCTCAAAAAAAATTTTTTTCATAAAAACTCTTAGTCAAATCGGTCCCGCCGTTCTCAATTAATAAGTTGCTATACATTGTTAACATCATTTGTATAATTTGTTTTCGTTTGACTCCCACGCGCTTTTCACGAAGACAGATTATGTATGAATTGGTGTCGAAATACTTAACGTCGATTGCAGTGGTTCTTGAGTTACGGTGCAAAAACACAAATAAATAAATACTGCGTCGTCTGTTGGATGGACTTCAAACTACACAGAAACACTTCTTACGCACCTTGGAGCCTGTACATACAATTTGGTCAAAATCGGTGCAGAAGTTCTTGAGTTACGTTGCAGAAACACAAAAAAAAAACTAAATATTGCGCCATCTGTCCGATGAACTTCAAAATACACAGAAACACTCCTCACGCCCCATAGTGTCTGTACATACAATTTTGTCAAAATCGGTGCAGTAGTTTTTGAGTTTAGCGATCACGAACATACACGTAATTTTTATATATATAGAGATATCTGGCTATTCTTAACTAGAACTGATAAAAAATTCTAAACTTTTTTGAAAATAAAAAATTGAAATTTGATATGGATTTAAGTAAAGCATACGTTATTTCCAAATCGATAAATAGAAACAGCTATTTTGTCAAAAAACCAATGTTTTTGGTTGGGTTTCCGACGCTTCTGACTTAAGTATTATACGTTATTGTTTGCACAATAACTTATTACATGTGCTCAATTTTTAAATTTTTATTTTAATGCAAAATTTTCATTTAGGTTACTTTTTTCATTTATAGTACGAATAATCCAACACACAAATAGGGACCCTTATACCGAATTTCAGTTCTCTACTGAACTTATTTCAACCCTCTATGCTAATGACAATCGCCATACCAATCTACATTAGCATTCCAAGTGTACCATCTTTTCAATACAATAAATAATTGCGGTCCACCTACCAAAGTTCAAGTTGCATTTATTCACCATTAAATGTATTACTTTGGTACACACATGGCTACAATAAGAAAATCCACCAAAACCTAAACACTGTACATAAATGTCCATATTACTATTAAGATTCTAATGTACTAAATAAAATAATAGTACAAAATTTCAAAAGTCAGATTGAGACAAGTATCAACCCGAAAAAGCAACGACGTTTTACATACTTAATTTCAAAATTCTATATCTAGGCATTTTGTACAAAATGTTGTTCCCTAAAGTTATTAGCCGACTTTAGTATTGTTCAACATATACACCTTTACAAACATACACACCAATAATGACTTAATATAAATTTTTAGAAATTTAGCTTTATCCATTCACACAAAAACAAAGATGTCACATTTAGGACTTTTAGTATACGTGTAGTACGTTTATCCGAAAGTGCCTTCCTAAGTATAACTGAATCATGTACCAAATTTCAAGATTCTCTAATTGATATTCAAAATATACTTATTTTAGTATATTATATTACTAATATCCAAAACCAAATTTCAATATTCTACCACAATTCATGCAATGAATTCAGAATGTCGTGCTCAAATATGTTCGCTTTGGAAGATAGGTTATCTTTACACAATTACAGCTATCTTCCTTCTAAAGTCTACTTTGATTCATTAACTACTAAAGTTAGTACATTTTAGTACCATTTGCACTTACAGAACTAATTTACAAATCTTACTCCTACATAAAGCACTCCTACAGCAATTCATAAAGATTCCAACTCCATTCGATTACTCAATCACCCCTATTCCGTATGTCGTTGTCGACGACGTTTCTCTTTCGACATCACTTCGCATCGACATCACTTCGACACTGATTTGGTATTCTGTAACACTCATGCGACGATGTCGACTATTTATGGTGTTTTTACACGATATGTATTTTACATATGTGCTGTCACTTTTTTACATATGGAAATCGAACTCGTCATGTAAAACATACGGAAATTTCAATGTGTCAAAACGATATGCAATTACATATGTATTTTTTCCGAATAGGACGAGCTCTATTTTCGTATGTGAAACATAAGGAAATCAGCTGTTTGAATGAAACACATTAGGTTCGTTCGTTTACTCAATAATTTGTACGAATTTGTACAAATTATTACAAAATGTTGTTCGTTTACCCAAAAGTCCAGAAAAAGAGAGTGAATTGAGAGAGCAGATTTGACAGTTGTGTTACTGAGTATTTGCAAATTCTTACAAGGAAAATTTACTCAGTAAGAATTTTGTTGTACCATCAGCTGATATTTAATCAGCTGTTTTGTTATGTTTTGCAAACAAACAAAAAATTGTTCTCAAGAAAATTGATTGTTTTGTGAATTTTATTTTGATTTTGTATCATTAAATACCAAAATGGATGAAGAAAACGCAAGTATTTAAAAATAAGGTAATACAAGAGTGATTGTCGAACGATTTTTTAGGTTCCAAATCCAAACAAAAAAGTGTGCATCCCTAACATGTCTGGAACACCATCGGTTATGTCCACCCCAATATCAATTGCAGATACAGGAATAACAGGTCACAACCCTTTTAAATGTTTGTGGGGAACAAACAACATCAGTTTTCCGCTTGTTATCCATTTTTCTAATAAAAATGCTGTTTTTAGTTCGCGCCATTTTGTTTGTTGTTTTAATCAGCTGTGTCGAAACAATCTTTTTACTGGATGTTGTTCGTTTACTTTTTGCAGTTTTCTCTCTTGAAAAGGAAAAAATCGTATTTACTCTCTGCAAATTCTTACTGAGTAAATATTACTGGGAAAGTAAACGAACGAACCTATTGTTGGAAGAAAATATTTCAATTGCAAGTCAAAGAAAAGGATGAAAAGGCAACAATTACAAATTATTATTTCGTTTGTAGGTGTTTAATAAACAAATGATGTTGATTTAAGAAAAAATAAAAGTGTTTTTTTTTTTGTTTATAGGTTATGTCATATGTAAAATACATATATCGATTTGAACACAAAAATAAATGTTTTGTGTACGCTGCTAATTTTGACACACATAAGGAATTACATATGGATGAAATAAGTTACAGCACATATGTAAAATACATATCGTGTAAAAACACCATTATCGATAATATCAATAAAAACAAAGACACATCTCTAAAAATGTGGTCAGCTGTTTATTTTGTTGCATATTTTTGGGCAAAAATGTGTTTGTATCCTTCACCGCACTGTGGCACAGGGCATTATGTCTTGGTATTTTTATTTCCACATAGACGAGTCCTTTGACATTGGTCAAAATCGGTTCAGATTTATATATAGATCGCATATAGTTTTCTTTTTTTACACTTTATTTTGCATTAAGTATTGAATAGATTCTAGAATGATGTATCCTTTTCTTGTCCGGTCATGTTTTTATTTTTAATTTCTAAAAAAAATGTTCAAACGCTTCAGTCGTCAACAAAAACTATGACGAAGAAATCTTTTTCTTTTAAGAAATTAAAAAAAAAAACATGACCGGACAAGGACAGAATACATCATTCTTGAATCTATACAATATGTAATGCAAAATAAAGTGTAAATAAAGAAAAATATATGGGATCTATATATAAATCTGAATTGATTTTTACCAATGTCAACATGAATCGTCTATGCACCAAATAAAAGTTTCATCCCAATTGGATGCAATTTTCCAAATTTCATCCCGTTCGGATCATAATGGTGGCATGTAACTTGTTTAACCCTTTGTGGCCCAATGTTGCCAACAGGCAACAAAATGTTTTAGAGCTTATATTTCATATGTAGCTAGTAGATATACTATATTCTTTGTATTTCATACGTCAAGACCTGATTATCGACGACACATATCAAAAGAAAAATCAAAAAAATTCAAATTTTTGGTAAAGTTATGAGCTTTTCAATGTAGAGAAGAGGGCAAAAATGTGTACAGTACTAATTTGTGTACACAGTCCAAATTATTTAAATAGCTTCGCATTCGAAATGTACAAATTCTGCCATCAGAATTATTTTTGATTCTTGTAAAATGAATATAGAGAATAATTTAAAATGATTTTTTTTCGTCGGTTTTTCATTTGGTTTTCTTGATATTGGGCTTTCATTTTTCAGAAAGAATGTACTGTATCTACCGAATGCAAGGATGTAGCGATCTCAAATTTTGTCCATATCCTATCTAGGATAGATGCATTAAATCTGTGAACAGAAAATTGTTCTATGATTACGGAAAAAAATTCGGGGCTCAAGGGGTTAAAATAATACATGGATGGAGGGATATGCATAAATCGACTGAAAAATAATTCTATGTACATGTATACTAAAAAGTAACTATGGGTCTATCTCGTTTCTTTTTGGTCGTTGCAAACACATTTACCAAGACATAATGCCCTGTGCCACAGTGCGGTGAAGGATACAAACACATTTTTGCCCAAATACAACAAAATAAACAGCTGACCACATTTTTAGAGATGTGTTTTTTTGTTTTTATTGATATTATCGATAAATAGTCGACATCGTCGCATGAGTGTTATGCCATGTTCTGACGGGCATCCGAACAACGTAGTTTGCTCTCAGAATTACGTACATGAATTAACCCGTTCATACAACACTATTCATAATTCATATCATCAGAGTTTTTTATTTCAAACTTTTTGTTTCTTGTTTTACAACAAAAATGTAACATATTTTAGTGAATTACATAGGGATCTAAATAGAAAAAATAATTCTCTTTCTCCTGACTATAGTTTGAACCCATATCTATTTACTTTTCATTCATGTTTTCCATTTTTTCTGAAAATGTTGTTGTTTTTAATACATTTTTATATTTTCTCAATTCAAATGTCACATACTGTCACAAATAAAAATTTGGAGAATTTTTTGTTTGAGTTGCCCCACATTTGTTTCTTGTTTTGTACGCTAATTAGAACCAAGGGAAAAGAAATGCATATTGCATTATGTAGAAAACAAAATTTACATCCTGTTGCATATATAAAAACTATACAATTTTTTATTTTTCATTCATGATTTTCAATTTTACTGAAAAAGTTTGAAAATTTCATAAATATTTTCAAACTGTCAAAATTAATTTATTTTCGATAAATACTCTCAATTGTTAGGGATGGGACAAATTTATTGGTTATTCAGAGAGCCATTCGAATTGAACAACGTACAAAAGTCGGTGTTCGCTCAGACAATTTTGTATGGGGAACTAAGTAATTCCTTCATAATTAAGGGTCGAACAACGAATGAGAAAGCGAACAACGCTCGTCTGCACATGGTATTACAGAATACCAAATCAGTGTCGAAGTGATGTCGATGTCGATGCGAAGTGATGTCGAAAGAGAAACGTCGTCGACAACGACGACGACATACGGAATAGGGGTGAATAGTTATCGATAAATGTCGACAACGACATAGGGAATACCAATTTGCAAAAGACGACTCTCTTCGACGTCGTTTCGTGTCGACGACGACATACAGAATGGGGGTGAATAACAACTAATTTATTAATTTGAGCAATGTTTAGTACGTTTTGTTCATTTATGGCACATAAAAGATGTTGTAAATTAGCATACAAATTATTTCGTACCCATACTTTTATCTAAATGTAAACATTATATAAATTTTCCATTTGCTGGAAACCTCCAACAAAATTCAGGTTTCCAACTCACATTGCAGAAAAACGTGAATGTGGGATCGAGATTATAACGAGATATGCTCGTATGGTTCTCCCGCCAAATTTTTACTAGTCCATCCGATATTTTTATATTGAATTTGGGCTTATACTTAAAAACAACGGACGGTAACAGAAGTTATCGTCCTTATTTTGGTACCTTTCAAAAAAAAAAAAAAACGATCTGTATTTGCTTATTATACCGCTATGTTTTTCTGAAAGTATTCCGACATTAAAATTAAATTTTCTGTTTGAGGTGTAACACGAATTCCAAAGTCAGTGGTATGCCACTTACAGAAGGATCGATGCGGCTTTGACGACGTAGAAATGAACAGTGACTTCTTACAAACTTGGAAGGGGCATATTGTATTGTAGAAACACTGCACTTCTTTATTCTTGCAATCTCCTGCAAATATTAGCCATCAATGTGCAGTTCTATTAAATTTTCTTCGTCCGAAAGTTCACTTCATTTTCTACCTATATCGAGTTTCTCGAACTTTTTTGTAAAAGTTGCACTCGAATTTTTTTGTACAAGGGGAAGCAAAGAAATAAAATATCGTTAATTACAACATTAACATTGCGTTGCCATCTGACTGAATACGAGTTTCATAAACAATAAAGTGCAAACATGGCAAAAGTGTATTATTAGAGTTTGTATAACTGATGTAGCTCCATATTTTGTATGGTATTTTATAATATTACGTACCTAATATCACCTTTTTCTGTTATCCTGTGAACAGTGCCTGTTTTTTTTATGTGCTCCATCATTCGTGGATTCCATCCGCCATGACCTTGTTGTAGCTTTATAAGGGCATCCACATCTACACATACTTTTACACGATCACCAACCGAAAACATAGGTTTTACTGTCGAAACGACGGGCTGTTGCTCTTCTATTTGGCCTAAATGAAAAAAAAGTATATATATTTAAATAAGTTTATACAACATAATTTCAATAAATACGCAATACTTTTCAGACAATTCTCCCTCTTATCTTTTATTTTTTTGTTTTTTTTTTTTCATTTAGATATGAGTTTTTCAAAACATTTTCAATGTATTTTCACGAGAAAATTTAAAGTCAAACAACATAAAACGTGAGGTGCACATACAAAATATAAAATATCGGTCGAGACCCTGATATTATGTTTACACACCAAGAGTATGGTTATCTTAAAAACTGAGGCGCATTCTATCATTTTTGTTTGTCAAATTTACCGCCGGTTTAGAACATGGATTTTAATTTGGAAAATTTTAGTTTATCTGGAATATAAAAAAACAGATCGCGGGTATTCATTTCAATAAAATTAAAGATATAAAAATTACAGAAATTATAGATCTAAAGTAATACGTATATACTCATCAAGAACTGGTGATTATTGGATTAGTTGTCAATACACATATACAGTGATGACCATATCATGTGAAAATAAAATTCACTACGTAAAATATGTTGTAATATTTTTATTTAAAGTAGTGTTGGCGGTTTATTTGGGATATCATTTATATTTTGTTTTTGCAAAATAGTCAGGCTGAATCCCAGTTTGTTGTTTTTATAAAAACAAGTATTTATTAGAGGGGAATGCATGACATTGTTCGCCGAGGTGTGAGGCAGGGAAGACTATAGTTTCGGATCTCGCCACTGATCCTCATCATTTCCCTTAGTTTTTTGTTGGGATATTCTCCCCAGAAGCTATTTATTGCTTCTTTACAAAAAACCTTTCATATCCAAATGCCTCTTGTAACAAAGCGAAGTTCTTTGCTAACGAACGAAATAAACTGCATGGTGCCTCACTTCGAGGTTAACAAGGCATTTACAAACAATACAATACTAAGAGAGTTGTCTGAAGTTCAATATCACGAATAGTAAATAAGTAAGTTTTGATTGCCATTCGACGAGGAAGTCCACGGTACAAATACCAACGTACAGATAATTTGTTCATGCATATGGTCGAAAACAATCATGTTCAAATGGAAACGATATTATTCAGTAGGAATTAACATTTTTTAATTTAAATGATCTCTTGGGATTTTTTACCGAAAATATGAGATAAGAGCAATCGCATTTTTCACAGAACAGGTTTCTTGTAATCAGGTCTATTCTTGACGTGTACTCAAACTTCGGGCAGCTGCTGTCATTTAAATGTATAGCAATCAAAAATTTCCTCGAAATTTAAAATCAATTGATGTAACTGGGACATATTTACTGAGCAAATGTTCTCAATAAGTATTTGTAAATTCACAGTAACACAACTGCTAAATCTGCTTTCTTAAGGGAACCCCCTCATTCTCGATTTTAATTTTTCAAGATTTTCAATGGGCTGGTAAATCAATACCAATGCTTGTTAAGGTTTGTAACTTTGCAGATATGCATTTCAAGATTTAAAAGAGAAGAAAAATAATTTACAAAAAAATGGTGTGATTGTTTTGTTGAGGTTTTTTTGTAACTAAAGAGAAGTCCTTATTTTTGATGGCGGGCATGATAACTCCTCACTGGAACATCAGAATCCGAAAATTCCAACGGTGTTAGAAAGAGTACATGTCTGGCTCTTGTATGAACTAGGATTATTGACTTCGCTCTAAAATTAACAAAATGGCGGAACGTTGAAAAAATATTTTTGGAAAATCGCCGATTTTTGACCATCAAACCAAGTTAAAAAATATGGAAGATCCTCACCGATTGGCTTTATCGTAGTACATACAATAGCTATACACTCTCAGAGAAACGTGTAAAAATTTGGAATCGATTGGGTTATTAGTTTTTGAGTTATCGTGCCCACCATTCGCAAAAGAGAAAAACGCGTTTAAAGTTTGAGAAGCCCTTTAGCCGTCACTTGATGCTGACACAATAAATCGGCTATATCTTCAAGAGTTCTTAATATTCGAATTAAATGAAAAACATTTTTGACCCCGATCATGGGGGGTCCTCTTAATTCAATATTTTATTGAACTTTTTCGTGAACGAACAACAGCCAGTAAAAACGTCTACATATTACAAGTGTAACCAGTAAAGTTTTTCTATTTGAATTAATTAATCAAAAAAACAGGTGTTGTTATATTCATTTGCTTTGATATAACACCTTCCCAACATTCCATATTTTAAAAGCGAGTGGTAGAAGCTAAGCAAGAATAATTATATTCAAAAATAATTTTATAATTATTATATATTTAAAATTAATAGATGCAGATTTTTTGTTTATAGTTTCTTAACAATTAAAAATATAAACGGACCGGGCCGACCATATGATGCCCTACACAACTTCCACGACATTTTAACTTTCTGTGGTTCTATATTCTGAGCATGGGCAATATTTCACGATATTTGTATCCTCTTGACCGAATAGAGAAAATTCATGGTAAAATTTCAAAGCGATCAGCGCTATATTTTCGACCTCTGGTGTGGCAATGGGTTACTAAATAATATCTGAATACGTAAGCACTTGTAAATATTTAAGTGTTACTCCCACATTCGAGTAGATAGGACAATATAATTGGTATCAATTTAAAGGTCAATCACTCCTCTTGGCTATAATATCAACTTCTTGGGTCTATGTCCATCAAGGGTAAATATATACGCTATAGAATACAATTTTATTAATTTTTACACAAAAGTCAGAGTCCCGCTAAATATTGACCAATCCTTATCATGTAAAATTTCGCGATGTTCGGGCCATAATTGCGATCTCTGAAGCGACCAGAAAAACGGACAACAATTAAGTATTTGGCCCATTTCATCCCCTAAATATTAACCGATGGACAGACGGACGGACATACATGTCTAGATCGACTCAGCTAGTCGAGATATGACGATCTTTATACTTAAAGGTGGGTCTAGGATGAATATTTCGCTGCGTTACCAACTCTGGGGGCTGCACAAAGCTATAATACCCTGACAACATAGTTGTGTAGGGTATATAAACGAACAATAAATGTAGCTATTAATAAAAAAATTAAAATAAGTTACAATAAATTATATACTATTACAATAAATTATATACTATTATTATTATTAAACTTATATATATATATATACTAGCAGACCCGGCAAACGTTGTTTTGCCCTATCAGAATTGCATCAATCTAGGTTTTGTAAAAATTAACGAATTCATGAAAAATATATTTCAGAAACTGTTTACCATTTAATTTATGTCAAATTTCCAATAAAAAAAGGTTTACCGTTGTGAGGAAAATATTATTTCCTTACAACTATTTATTAGTGGGGAATGTGTTGAGTAATATTATTATGGTTAACTATTGAATTATGTCAGTAGGTATGGTATTTCAGTTTATCAATTGGTGGAACTTATTCCACCAAACATAAGTGTTTAAGTATGAATCGCCTTTATATGCATTGTTGGGAAATGCATCCTTTGAACGCTCGTGTTCATTGTGTTTGTTTGCATACTCATTAGAAAACTGCATACTCCTTATTGTTACAACATTGAACTGTCAGTTTTCTAATGAGTATTGTTTTGCGCCAATGTCACTTGCAGCATTGTTGTTATTGTTATTATTCTTGGGCTTCTCGTCTCGATCGCTTCGTAACACAGGTAATCTCTCTATCTTCCCTTTTTATTATTTATTTTTTATATCAATAAAATTCAAAATCAGAAAACTAAAACGTTTGTGTTTTATTTTCTATATTTTTCGAAACGCAATTTCGGCGCCTTTACATTTTTGTCCTATCGAACCGGATTCGAGCTTTGAAATCGGAATTCTAATTGATTTTTATTTGTTTGCATTTCGACAAAATAAACAACAACATAACATCATCACCATCCCTATACATCATCATCACACATCATTATCATCATCAACAACAAATCAGGTAGGTGAGTGCAGTGTGTTTAAAAAAAATTGTGAGCTCGCGAAAAAAGAATAATAAACAAAAACCCAAAAAGTCTAAAATCCAAAATACCAAAAAAGTATAACTTTACAACAACAACAAAGGCCGCTTTACAACGCGTCGCGTATTCCTTTTTTCGTTTCTCACTTCTGTGTAATTATTATTGAACAGTGGAAACAAAAAACAAATAAATTTTGTTGCAAATATATATTGTGGTAATTGTGAGAAAAAATTGCTTAAAAAAGTGTTTTTTAATTAATGTAAGTGGTCAATATTATTAATAAAATTTAATTAACGTTCGTGTTAAATTTTGATAATTTTATTAATAACATCGACCTAATTTTAATAATAAATATTAAATTCCAAAATATTCGTTACCTATTACCACTGTGTTGTGCAAATAATAATAGAAAAATAAACGTGCTCTTTCCCTTTAATATTCGCATATATCCCTGTTCAATAATACACAATAATATACACGTATATACGCTAGCGACATATTTACGTTGTACGGTACACACACGCTAGACACATAACTAATATCGTAATAGGCAGCCGTCGCTTGCCTACGATAAACATATTTTTTTCGTTTTTCTTTTGTTTGCGTGTACGCTACACTAATCGGGTCGGTCGATTGTGGCGTGTTGGCACGTTTGGAACAAAGTAATATTTTTTTTGTAAATTGATTAGTAGTGTGTATGAACATATTGAAAGCTAATTTTAGACATTTTAACTTAACTTTACCCTACAGTCCGCATTGATCGAAATTCATATAATAATCATTTTTGGTATTATTTATATTGAATTTAATAAAAAATAATATAAATTTGATATATTTATATATATTTATATTTGTAAATCATTTATTTTGATTTAAATTTTCAAATTCACTGGAAATTTAGTAAATATTTTTAAACTTTTTCGCAATTTTGTGGATTTTTCGTTATTTTTTGTGGAAAATTAAGCTTTTTCGTATAGTTTATTGGCTATAATTTTGAAAATTTGATCGATTTGTTGCATAATCATTCGTTCCTTTTTGGTTTTTATTCAACCGTTTGTGGTTATTTGATATATTCTTTGGGAATATTTTGGAAATTTTTAGCATTTTTTGGAATTTAGTTGTCATTTGAACAATTTTGGATTGTTTTTCGAACAATTTTCTTCCGTTTTCAAATATCATTTCGTATATTTGGATTTTAGCTAATTCGAGCTAATTTTTTGGAAATCGTGGTAAATTCGTCAGAATCTTAGCAAATTTTGCTGTTTTGGGAAGAAATTATTTTGTCGTAGTGATTTCAACTTGTTGTCAGCTTTTTATTGGAAAAGCATTGGTTTCAATTCTACCTAAATAGTTTTTTCTTTTGGATTTCTCGTGTTCGTGCGATTAAAAAGAAAATTGTAATCATGCCTTCTACTCCTCTAAATACCTACATCAGAGTTTCGGACGCTCTAGTCAAAATGTGTGATAAACTTCGGGCTTTGAAGGAAGATGATGTAGATATCTTTATCTTAGAAGTTAGAAGTGCCGAATTGAGCAAAAAATGGGCAATTGTAGAGAATTCTTTTGAAAAATGTATTTGCTTTTTAGAACCGTCTGAGGATTCATGTCAGGAAGATGTCGAATCTGTAGAATCGAAACATTTTATGACATGTTCATGGATTGTCTAGCAATGATAAACCGGGCCTTGCACCAACTTCGTTCAAATAAATCGGGATCCGTCTGATATTCCTCAAGAAGTCCAGACACAGTCTGCACCTCCTAGGGAAGTCCAGGCTAGCGATACTGATTTAAATAAAACGAACTCGTCCACCACACTTGTCGAAATGTTGGTACTCAGGCTTCTAGCTCCCCAATATCAAGTATTGGGGATCCTAGAGGTAATTCGAGTTTTAATGGCGAACCAGACAATTTAGACATTGTCCATAATTTAGCGTTGCCTCCTTGCGATATTGATGTTTTCGAGGGCGATTTTCTTTCGTGGCCAACATTCAGAGACATTTTTAGCGCGGTATTTATAAACAATTCACGGTTGAGTGATATTGAGCGATATTGTCATTTGGCACCAAAAAAGTAGAGGGGAAGCTCGCGAGATTGTTTCCAAATTCCCCTTAACGAACCGCAGTTTTGGTCTGGCGTGGAAAGCGTTAAAAGCCACATACGACAATACTCGGTTGTTGATTCATAATCAGTTTCAAATATTATTCGCTCTCCCGGTACTTCAAGTTGAGACAAGTTCGGGTCTAAAACAAATCCAGCGTGGTATTAATGATTGTTTGTCTGCAATGTCCATTTACGACGTTCGTACGGATAATTGGGACCCGTTCTTAGTTTTTATTTGTCTTCAACGGCTTCCGAAAATTACACAAACGTTGTGGGAGCAAAGTGTTAAAGACAAATCATCTGTTTCGCTTTGGGAAGACCTCGATAGGTTTTTAACAGAACGGATTCAAACACTCATGTGTCTCCATGGTATGCGAGGAAATGATTCGGTCAAAAAATCTAACATTAACAAATTTCAAACACACGTTTCGCAAACACATTCTTATCGTAATTCCCCATCTTCTCCTAAGAATGATTGTATTCTTTGCCCTCAACAGTCCCATCAGCTTTTTGAATGTCCTCGATTCAAAAGTATGTCGCTGTCGGCTAGATTTTCCACAGTGAAACGTCGTAGATTGTGTGTGAATTGTTTGCGTAGGGGGCACGAGGTGAAAACTTGTATTAGTCAGCATCGGTGTTCGAAATGTAGGCGTAGCCATCACACATTATTGCATCGTAGTGACACATCGCCCAATAATTCGATTTCTTCGGTTGGTTCGGTAAACCGAAACCCTACAAATTCACCAAATCCTGCCCCTATCAATCCTTCAGTCCCATCCACATCAACTAGTGCTTCTCGGCAAGTTTTCCACACGGCTCAGAATTAATCCGTTCTATTGGGGACAGCTGTTGTAAATATCGTCCATTGTGGTGTTCGTATCCCGCTATGGCTTTAATAGATCCAGCCTCAGAATCATCGTTTCTGACCCAAGGCTTGCAGAATAGGTTGAAACTCCCTGTAAGTTCAACAGATGTCACTATTTCAATTCTAGTAAAATTTGCTCGTTTGAAATTGGAAGTTCTTGCGATCCTACAGTGTTGTTAGAAACTCGTGCATTGGTTTTGCCGTCTATTTCTGGGAATTTGCCTTCGTTTGATGTTTCGTCGAATTTAAGAGCCCAAATGCCAAATATTCGTTTGGCAGATGATGATCTGTTTAATCCACGTCCAGTGGAACTTCTTTTGGGTGCAGACTTGTATCCAAAAATTATGTTGGAGGGTTGTCAGTCAATTCTTTCTGGGACTTTGCTGGCTCAAAATTCAGTTTTCGGGTGGCTTGTAACTGGACCTATCCCATCGTCGGAGATTCGTACCTTTGCCACTTTAGTTGACCGGAAAAAATTATAATAGAAATTACGTGGTTAGATCGAATAGATTGGAACGATCCTCACTTGCATGCTACTAAATTGAGTAGCGAAATCTAGAATCTTCAATTTAAAGCAAATGTCGTTGCTTTCATAATTTCATTTATTTTCCGATACCAGATAAAAATGTGTTCGTGCATCTTTTATCGAATATAACTAATGTAGCTCCCTTAAAATCAATTCCACTTTCCCAACTCGAAGATTCTGCGCTCTGGACTTTGGAAAATTATTGTGAAGAAAACAATCCCCTTCTAAGGCATTAACTACAACTGGTGTAGATTTCGTTGATCCTTTGAAGGTAAATTCGTTCACATGTCCGCTTGTCTAGTTTACCAAAGAATATGTAATATATGTGAATATGTAATTTGTGAAAGTCGTGATTTTATTTCGCGGCTATACTACTCCGGGCTTTTGTGGCATTTTATTCCAGCTTGTGTTCCACATTTGGGTGGACTCTGGGAAGCAGGAATAAAAAGTTTTCCCTCCTGAACCGGTCGTAATTGACTAACCTATATCGCTTGGGAATAGGTTTCGTAAAGATCAAGAGCTTGCTAATTTGTTTTGAAGCCGTAATCCATAACGAGAAATTACACGGTTGGGTTGTCACGACAGAATCGTTGACGTTCGGTCGACAACAGGCATTGTAAAGTGGCCTATTTATAAATTGATTGCACAGAAACAGAAACGGAGTCCGTTACTGCGGATCCGAATCTATAGTCAACAATTTCTAAAGAACATAATATAATATCGAAATCCGTATCTGCGGATTTAAGCAATACCAGACCCGTATCTGCGGGTTCCTTCACAACTAGTAATCAAAGTATAGAATCCATAACTGTAGGTTCAATCGTGATCACTCCCTTGGAATTCACGCCATGTTCGTATGGTTGAATCATGGAGAACGTCCGTTACTGCGGGCGACTCGTATGCCCCCATAAAAATAGTTGTATTTGAACATGGAGAAAAAAACTTGAATTAAATTGCGCACACACTGCACCGCACAGTGGGAAAAAATGCAGATCTAGCGCGCAGAAAATCAAAGTAGATGTTTTACTGTATGTTTATCGATATTTTGGATAAGAATAGATTTAGATGGACAATTTTAAGTATTTTATGAAAAAATTTGGCAATTTTTTTTTTTATTAACCCATTAAGCGCCGATTTTTTTTTTAGAAAAAGCTTAAATTTTTAGGTGAAAATTACTATTTTGAGGCAATTGAAATATTTTATAATAAGCAATATTTTTCGTTATAACTAATAGTACTCCTAGAATGGAAGCTTCTTTTAAAAATTCGGAAACATTTGGAGGGTAAAAAGTGGGTTAAGGCCAAACACTATTGTTATTATATATATCTTTATTATTGTAAATATTACATATCTAAAACATTAAACTATATATATTTTACAAAATTTAGGCGTTACTTATTAAATACTAATCACATTCAGAATCCGAGTTTTGATCTGAATTAGTTGGTAGCATTGGATCCTCCAGTAGTTTAAGAACTTCTTCAGATAGTGGCTCACTATATCGATGGCTAAGAGATGTACTACGAGACAAACATGATATTTTTGGATCAGAAGAAAATAGCAACCTATTAAAAAGATCCCTCATTGTTTCCTCACGACTAATTTTTCTGGTGTACAGTTCCCTGTAGTTCCGAAAGTCCTTATTTCTGGATTCCATGGCTTCTTCTGACAACATTCCTATGGGCAAAGCTGCACATTTGATTATATCAGCTCCATGCACTAATATTTTGTGTATGCTTGAAGGCATATAGAACCAAGAATATAATTCCACGAAAAGAATAAATATTTCCTCAGTAAGTCTATTTAATATATATTCTTTTACATCAGAACCATGTTTAGATTTTATCCAAACTTCAAAGAGCTCTCTGTACAAAATTGACATTTTTCCACTTCACTTGTTTAAGAACTAAAATAAATCGCTATTCACTTGTTTATAACTTGTATAATCCCGTTCTTTGACACTTATTGAATGAGAAAAATCTATGAATGAACATTTGTTAAATGCGGATTTTTCATTCATAGGTAGAAAAATCTATAAATAATATGTATTTTTGCATTCATTCGTAACTGATACCTGTATCCGACCCTAACGAAATTCGCATGACAAAGTCATAAAGTCATCCGAAGTCATGTCAGTCATTGGAAACCCCATAACAGGTATAATAAAAGTCCATAAACTCCACCTCCACGAAAATCATAAATATAGGTAAAACAGTGTATATATGAATGTTACACCAATGATATTTTTCCATGGTTCATAAAGTGGACCCTTTACCTGCGGTATTTTAAAAGACTCTTACAACCGATTTCGTTGTAATTTTAATTTTCATTTAGAAAGACATTTGGAATAAATGTATATTCAGTTCATGAGTTTAAAATCAACGTTTGGAGCAGCTTACTTAAATCCCTCATTTTCATACTCACACCCAGTACTCTTGAACCTTAGGATGGACATTTTGAACTTGTTTTTTTTTTTTCTTATCTGCTATGCTGTGATCTATTCCAAGTCATATTTGATGAATTATATCAAAAAAATTCACAAATTTTTAATTTTATTTGAACAAAACCTTAAAAAAGCTTCCTACACAAAATTGGCATTTTTTCAAAAAATTGTCATAAATCCGAGAATCGCAGGAAGTCGCAGGAAAAAATTTAGTATGATGTTCTAGACAGAGACACAAGAAAAATAAAACAAAAATCAAAGCTGAACTCGACTGCACTCCATACTAAACCCCTATTTTAATTGAAGGAATTAAAAAAAACGGGCCTTACATATATTTAGCCCGAAACACCTAAATTAAAATAACTTATGGGTTATATAACTATACCATTTAATTAAATACCAATACTATATATCAAAAATGGACAAAATTTTATAATAATATATTCACAGAATGCACACGACCATCGCAATTTTATAGCAAAAAAATGCCATTTTTAACATTGGAAAAATTTTCTGTTTTAAATGTACCGTTATTCCGTTCTAGCTTATTAATTCGGATTATTTTATACGGACTTAAGTACTCTCAACACTCTACTTTAAAACTGCATTAATGTTTTAAAGTTTCCTTCAACTTCATTTTTTGATTTTCTGCGCGCTAGATCGGTATTTTTTCCCACTGTGCACCGCCTACCATATTATTATATATTACTTTATGTAACTATCTAAATTGAATATCTGTGTTACAACATTAATAATGTTGCAAGGTGGGCGCCAATGTTTAAGTATGAATCGCCTTTATATGCATTGTTGTGAAATGCATCCTTTGAACGCTCGTGTTCATTGTGTTTGTTTGCATACTCATTAGAAAACTGCATACTCCTTATTGTTACAACATTGAACTGCCAGTTTTCTAATGAGTATTGTTTTGCGCCAATGTCACTTTGCAGCATTGTTGTTATTGTTATTATTCTTGGGCTTCTCGTCTCGATCGCTTCGTAACACAGGTAATCTGTTATTTCTCTCTATCTTCTCATTTTTATTATTTATTATTTATATCAATAAAATTCAAAATCAGAAAACTAAAACGTTTGTGTTTTATTTTCTATATTTTTCGAAACGCAATTTCGGCGCCTTTACAATAAGTATGGATGGCGTAATTACTATTCACATTTTGAGCACATACGATTCATAAGTCTTCGGAATCATCAAAATTGGTGCAGACGTTCTTGAGTTATGTTTTTCTTTTTTATGTTTTTCGTTGGTAAAACTCTTTCCACTGCAATTATAAACAACCGTAGGAAAATGTGAGTCAAATTGGTGCAGTCGTTATCAATGGGAACATTTTTCACATCATGAAAAGATGGCGCGCTATATAGTTGCTTTGCGTTTTGTCCGATTAGAGATTGGGTGCTGAATTGATGCAATTCTGATAGGGTAAAACAACGTTAGCCGGGTCTGCTAGTATATATATATAGCATTTCCAGATTAAATGAAACCTTTTACAAATTAAATGAAACCTTTTCCAAATTAAATGAAACCTTTTAAAAATTAAATGAAACCGTTTCCAAACTAAATGAAACCTTTTCCAAATTAAATGAAACCTTTTCCAATTGGAATGAAACCTTTTACAAATAGAATGAAACCTTTTCCAATTGAAATGAAACCTTTTACAAATAGAATGAAACTTTTTCCAATTTAAATGAAACCTTTATTCTTATCCAAGGAAATATAATATTTCCAGTAATTTTAAGTCAATATTTGAAAATTAAATCAAAGAATATTTACAACTATTGTTGTATGGCTATGTAATTAACATAAATATTCTTTAATTCGTTGTGATTTCATTTAATATCTTTACTACATAAAACTAAATAAATAGTAATACAAACAGGGATATTTCTTGACATTTTAATAAATATATATTTAAGAACAAGAATTGAATACCCGGTCCTAAATGCGAAATACATATTTGACTTAATAAATTGTTGATGATAAGGTAACTGCTTATCTTAATGAAGGGGTTCCCGACTTGCAGTCTTGTGGGATTTTCAAAACCATGTCCATAACGTAGTTAGAACAATCTTGCCGAGTAAGCTTTTGAATACTTCGCTCGATTACATCAACAATGTTATGTTCCATTGAAACGTCACACAGCTCAGCTCTTGCGCATAATTTTATTTTTGAAAATGCATTTTCAATTGGATTTAGCATTGGAAAATAAAGCGGTAAGAATTTAAGGTTGCATCTTTTCGATTCGATCAAATTTTTTATGTCATGTCGCTTGTGTATTTGAGCGTTATTTTCCAACTCTGGATTGATTTTCTCAAAAAACAAATTCTATAAATAATTTAAATCTGTCTGCATTGACACTGCAATTAGAAACGATTGTGTGATGTACAACTCCCGCGTTGTTTATTGCTGCAATTATAGTGACATTACGACCTCTGATTGTAGGCAACACAATGTGTGCTCTTGTTCCTTGTCTTGAACGGGCTTGGGTTCTTCGTATGTGAAGATTAAATCCACACTCATCAATGAATATTAATTTTTCTTCTTGTTGGGGTATCCATTTTGTAAAGTCTTGAGCATATTTTTGTCTCAAGCCTAATGTTCTGGAGTCATTCATTCGTTCTATTTCAATAGAGGCCATCTTCAGCGTAATTTTTAATTTCCGTAATCCATTTTCTATGCAGCTTGTGGAAATATTTATATCATTTTCTCTCAGCAGTTTAGTTTTTATGGCTTTGAGGGTAATTCCAGGTTGACTTTTTATATAGAACTCGATCAGACTTAAAACTTGTGGTGTCAACAACTTAGTTCTATTTCCCCCACGCTTATTTTCCTTCAATGTTCCAAAATTGCCTACAATCAGAGGTCGTAATGTCACTATAATTGCAGCAATAAACAACGCGGGAGTTGTACATCACACAATCGTTTCTAATTCCAGTGTCAATGCAGACAGATTTAAATTATTTATAGAATTTTTTTTTGAGAAAATCAATCCAGAGTTGGAAAATAACGCTCAAATACACAAGCGACATGACATAAAAAATTTAATCGAATCCAAAAGATGCAACCTTAAATTCTTACCGCTTTATTCTCCAATGATAAATCCAATTGAAAATGCATTTTCAAAAATAAAATTATGTGCAAGAGCTGAGCTGTGTGACGTTTCAATGGAACATAACATTGTTGATGTAATCGAGCGAAGTATTCAAAAGCTTACTCGGCAAGATTGTTCTAACTACGTTATGGACATGGTTTTGAAAATCCCACAAGACTGCAAGTCGGGAACCCCTTCATTAAGATAAGCAGTTACCTTATCATCAACAATTTATTAAGTCAAATATGTATTTCGCCTTTAGGACCGGGTATTCAATTCTTGTTCTTAAATATTTATTTATTAAAACGTCAAGAAATATCCCTGTTTGTATTACTATTTATTTAGTTTTATGTAGTAAATATATTAAATGAAATCACACCGACTTAAAGAATATTTATGTTAATTACATAGGCATACAACTATATTTGTTAATATTCTTTGATTTAATTTGCAAATATTGGTTTAAAATTACTGCAAATATTATATTTCCTTAGATAAGAATAAAGGTTTCATTTAAATTGGAAAAAGTTGCATTCTATTTGTAAAAGGTTTCATTTCAATTGGAAAAGGTTTCATTCTATTTGTAAAAGGTTTCATTCCAATTGGAAAAGGTTTCATTTAATTTGGAAAAGGTTTCATTTAATTTGGAAAAGGTTTCATTTAATTTGGAAAAGGTTTCATTTAATTTGGAAAAGGGTTCATTTAATTTGTAAAAGGTTTCATTCAATGTGGAAATGCTATATATATATATAAATTACGTGTATATTCGTGATCGCTAAACTCAAAAACTATTGCACCGATTTTGACCAAATTGTATGTACATGCACTATGGGGCGTGAGGACTGTTTCTGTGTAGTTTGAAGTTCATCCGACAGATGGCGCAATATTTATTTTTTGTGTTTTTGCAACGTATCTGAAGAACTACTGCACCGATTTTGACCAAATTTTATGTATTTGCTCTATCGGACGTGAGAAGCGTTACAGTTTAATTTTAAGTTCGTCCCACAGATGGCGCGCTATATAGTTTCTTTGCGTTTTGCCCGATTAGAGATTGGGTGCTAAATTGATGCAATTCTGACAGGGCAAAACAATGTTTGCCGGGTCTGCTAGTACACTATAAATTGCCTTTAATTATATATTTCATGTAGGGTAAGGAAGTAACTGTAAGCTGTCGGTATAGTACTTTATGGTATATGCCTCACATAATGGAAGGTAAAGCCGTTTCTTCAAAATATATTTTTCAAGATGTTCGCCTGTTTTTCCCAAAAAAATTTTTTTTTCATGAAAACTCTTAGTCAAATCGGTCCCGCCGTTCTCAATTAATAAGTTGCTATACATTGTTAACATCATTTGTATAATTTTTTCGTTTGACTCCAACGCGCTTTTCACGAAGGCAGATTATGTATGAATTGGTGTCGAAATACTTAACGTCGATTTCAGTAGTTCTTGAGTTACGGTGCAAAAACACAAAAAAAAAAATAAATATTGCGCCTGTTGGATGAACTTCAAACTGCACAGAAACACTTCATACGCATCTTAGATTTTGGTCAAAATCGGTGCAGTAGTTCTTGAGTTACGTTGGAAAAACACAAAAAAAAAAACTAAATATTGCGCCATCTGACGGATGAAATTCAAACTACACAGAAACACTCCTGACGCCCCATAGTGTCTGTACATACAATTTTGTCAAAATCGGTGCAGTAGTTTTTGAGTTTAGCGATCACGAACATACAAGAAATTTTTATATATATAGATAGATAGGGAGAGGGGGGGCACCATTGAACGTGGGGCACCTTTGAACAGCGCTCTTAAAATCTCGGTTTAGAATTTTTCCGACCCGCAACCAAATTTTTTTATATGTCAATCTTGTTCTTTATCTGCGTAAACCATTTTGGCTAGCTTTTTCAGTTGTCGACAAAATTTACATGAGTGACTATGTTTTTAATATTTTTGTTGTAAGGGCGCAGGAAGAATTCAGTGATAGTTTTCTTTCGTTAAACAATTGTTTTGCATTCCAACAATTGTTTCAAACATAACTAATGTATTTTCTTTCATATATATTTCCTATATATAAAAAAAAGTTATTATAAATTTCCGTAAAATACCACAGGTGGGGCACCTATGAACATACCCAGTAAACTCAATTAAAAAACGGAGTTTTTAACTTTTGGCTTCGATTTCTCAAAAATTTCAAATGGGGTAATAAGACTACGAAAATAACGGTATTTTTCACTATATTAATTTTTGTTTTTATGTCATTTTATGTTTTAATACATTTTGATCTGAATTTTTTAATTTTCGAATATTTTTGTATGTATTTTTTAATAAATAAACGCATTTCTGATATATATGAATGCAATCTATATATATCTCTATATTATATATATATAAATTACGTGTATGTTCGTGATCGCTAAACTCAAAAACTACTGCACCGATTTTGACAAAATTGTATGTACAGACACAATGGGGCTTGAGGAGTGTTTCTGTGTAGTTTGAAGTTCATCCGTCAGATGGCGCAATATTTAGTTTTTTTTTGTGTTTTTGCAACGTAACTCAAGAACTACTGCACCGATTTTGACCAACACGTAATTTATATATATATACTAGCAGACCCGGCAAACGTTGTTTTACCCTATCATAATTGCATCAATTCAGCACCCAATCTCTAATCGGGCAAAACGCAAAGCAACTATATAGCGCGCCATTTTTTCATGATGTGAAAAATGTCCCCAATTATAACGACTGCACCAATTTGATTCACACTTTCCTCCCTATATATATAAATCCAATTTTTTAACATAGCTGGAGCGCAGGTTCACCTCTTTATAACTCTGGAATTACTTAAGTATATGAAAAGAAGTGAATAGTTTTGGGTTAATAGATCTGTCGTTGCAAACCTTTCATTTCAAAAAATGTGTAAAAACAGATTGAGGCGAACCAGTTTTTTATGTTCTCTATCGATTTGTGACTAAGTGACTTATTTCACGGTCTTCGTGTCAAAGTAAAACTAGAAGCCAACAAAATGGGGACTACGTCTCGTATGTACCAAGATGTTAATTGCATCTACCTTTAAATTATGCTGACAATTTGAAGCTCGATTTTGAATGTTTTTTGAATTTTCTTGCTTTAATATCAGGGTGCGCCAAAATTCGCTCGCAAACAAATTAAAATACATTATATTCGTTTTGTGCTCATTTTACGAATGAATTTATGGCGATAAATTCTTTACCAAACGAGCATTCACCAAAGAATGTTCGCACACACATAACAAACGAGTGAGAGCACACAAAAATGATCGTTCGTTTTGTTTGGTGGTTGAAGTTCTTTCTGACATTTTCTCACTAATGAGGACAAACATCCCGAATTCTCGCGAATGCTCAAAATAGTAACAAAAATAACAACAAACGTCAATAGTTGTTGGACATGTGTTTTGTTATTCCACATACTTTCTGCTACACACACATTCATGCGTTGTGTGTGTTTACTTTTTTATGATATGTTTGTTTGTTGTTGTTTTTAACAATGCGCGAACATTTGTTTTTTGAGTTTTTCAAAAGAATGTTCTTCAGCAACAAATGTTTGCAAACGAACGAATCGACGCTTGCAGCGAGATTTTATAGTTCGTGAATTTTTCGTACAATGCGAACATTCGCGAGAGATTGCAAATGCTTGTTCATTCATTGTAACTTTATCATTCGCGATAAATTGAAAACATTCGAATTCACGCCGAGAGCATTCGTGAGAAAGAGCGTATTTTAATCATTCTTAGCACCCTTTTTAATATTCAAACAGGAATTTCCAAAAATTAATTTCAGGATATACTCGCGAATCTGAATAATTTGAAATATATTTTGTGTATGTAGTATGCATAGATTCAGATAAATATTACATCCGAAGGTGGAACATTTTGTGAAAGAGATGTACCCAATTTATCTCAAAAATAATGTAAGTTGGGTCATCCATGGTTCTTAATGCACCGCATTGAAACAGCTATAGATCGATGTATTTTTTAGGGTGCACACCGAAATCGGATGCGCGTTAATGGTATATGGAGTTTTCGGAAATTATTCGCGTAGTACATCTTAGCCGTCAAATGAAATTTCATGGATTGGAAGATAACCTTCAGTATTTCATGGAAACTGCATGCCCAATCAAATGATTTTGAGGATTAAGCGAATTAAATGCAATATAAAATTTATATTTCATAATATAGTTTTATTTTAAGATTTATTCCTATTTATAAAACCCCAAGATATATCGGAAGGGCCTTGCTATAATCCGCAAGGCCTATACATATATACAAATATGATGACATTATTTCTTCGAACCAAAAACAAATACTTTTCCCCAATAACTTGTTTTGTTGTCACTGTAGTTTACAAACCGCTACACAGACATGTGTGATTTTGATATGATTAGATTTATCGTTGTGATTAGAATATGCAGATATTTTTAAAGTAATTTTTATGTGGATATATGTCATTAATATAACGAAACTAATTCCGTAATCTCCTATATTTTTATTATTTTTCTCTCATTTCGCGAAAATATTCAACTTTTTCGCGATTATTATAACAAATTCATATTCTAATTTTACAAAGGAAGTCATATATCAACGTTTTTGGTCAACGTTTTGATCGCGAACGGTTTCGGAGTCACGACATTTTTCTCTATATGTGTACCAAAAATCATTGAGGTGCCACGAAAAACCCGATTTTTTGAAAATGGTATATTAAAAAATTGGCAATATTGCCAATATACATGTTAATTTACTATTACATTTATAAGCTTATTCTACAATTGCAAGAATGAGCGTTTAGTAGTATTACACAAATAATACTACCAAGAGGGTTCCGTTTCGATTTTTCTACAATTGTTACGATAACCTTTTACATTATTTTCTTACGCCTTTTTCAAGCTTAAGGCTTTTGTTGGTAATACCATAGACAGACGACAGACTTAATTTGCATTAAAAATTTCTTAATTTGAATTAATATTTACCCATGACAGACGGGAGTTTCTGCATTTTTTGCTTCAAAACAATTGTTGGTCTGTGTGTAGGATGAATTTTTTTACATTTGTTTCGATATTTTTCGGGATTACATCTTTAGGAAATAGATACATGACATAAAGGAGGAATAGCAACTATGATCTTAGCAAAACAGTTCCCCATTTAAAAAATGGTTGAAATTTGCCTTCATTTCTTATTTTTATTTTCATAAATATAAATAAATTTGAAAAGAAACAATTCATTTTCGACAGCATTGCCATATTGAGATTACCTTATTCAGTATAAATTCAGTTTGATTTTGCGCATTAACAACACATAAAACTGGGGATAATGTACAAGTTAATTTGAATTAAGGCTGTTAATGCAAATTAAGGCTGTCGTCTGTCTAGGCTATTACGTTGCAAAAACACAAAAAAAAAAAAATATTGCGCCATCTGTCGGATGAACTTCAAACTACACAGAAACACTCCTCACGCCCCATAGTGTCTGCACACACAATTTTGTCAAAATCGGTGCAATAGTTTTGGAGTTTAGCGATCACGAACATACATGTAATTTTTATATATATAGAGATAGAGATATAATCTCCTGAAACTTTAATACACTTAGTCCAACGCCTTTCTAAAAATTCTATCCCTTGAATAAAATAGTTTTCCTGAAGGTCTTCAAAACTGTAATTGCATCTTTCTTTTTGAATTTTTTAGATTTGGAAACACTGGGAGCTAAATCAGTAGTTTAGGGTGGGTGGTAAAATAACTCGTACTTTAATTTGTTGATTTTAGCCATTGCACTATAGGTAATTTGGACAGATTTTTAGGCAAAAAGTCATTTTTTTCAATTTTGGAAAATAATATATTTTTTGATGGCAATAAAAAGAAAACATGTCAAATTTTATGATTCTGTAAGTTTTTTTGCGTAAAAGACTTAAATGCAGTGGAAATTGTAGCCAAACTCTTCACTTTGAAAATTAATATAATGTAATAAAAAAAATTTAAATAGTTTAAAACCGCTAAATGCAAAGCATAAACATAAAAATTAAACATGGAGAGTATTAACGGTGGTGTATGCTGTTTATTTAATATATAATATTTGTTAATACATTTGTGTAGCGATTCAAAATTTACATAGTTGACTATAATAAAATAATTGTTTTTATTTTTTACACATAAGTCATTTTAGATAGACTTTTACTAAAATGTTTAAATTTGTCTGATCTTTTGACTCAAAAACAGGACAAACTAACTATAATGCATTGTTAAAATATTCATATTCATACCAGCCGATTGAATTGTTTTTGCTTTCTTTGGGCTTCAGCTTCAGTCCATTGTTTGGATTGGATTGTTCTTTTCTCTCTGGAATATAGTGGTGGATCCATGTCTCATCAACAGTTATGAAACGACGCTTAAAATTCATGTTATTTCGTTTAAAACGATCCAAACAAGCTTGAGAAATGTTCATTCTTATGCGTTTTTGATTGGTTGTTAACAAATGCGGCATCCATCTTGCAGAAAGCTTTTTCATCTATAGTTCTTCATGGAAAATTAAATGGACTCGATCATTTGAGATGCCCTCGATATTAACAATTTCACGAACTTTTATTCGTCGATCATTCATATCATACACTTTGGCTACACTACGTGGTTCATCTTTAATCTTTAAAGATCGGTCAATATTTAGCTGTTCAAATTGGCCCTGACTTTTGTGTGATAAATGACAAAATTTGTATTCTATAGCGTTGATAGTATATCCAAGAGGAGTGGTTGACCTTTAAATTGTCGTATGTACTCGGATGTGGGAGTTACACTTAAATATGTACAGGTGCTTACGTATTCAGATATAATTTAATAAACCATTATTAAATTATATTTGAAATGTTCAATGAGATTCCAGTTATGGTCAAGGACAACGCCTATAATTTTGATAATCAGATAATCATTTTGGGATGAATTGGATCGAAAACTTAATTTTTTTTGATTCGATCTATAAGCTACATATATATATATATATATATATATACTAACCTTGTTTTGCCCTATCAGAATTGCATCAATCTAGGTTTTGTAAAAATTAACGAATTCATGAAAAATATATTTCAGAAACTTTTTACCATTTAATTTATGTCAAGTTTCCGCAATAAAAAAACGCATAATATTTTCCTCGCAACGGTAAACCTTCATAATCCCAGTTTATTGTTTTTATTAAAACAACTATTTTTTAGTGGGGAATGTGTTAAGTAATATTATTATGGTTAACTATTAAATTATGTCAGTATGTATGGTATTTCAGTTTATCAATTGGTGGAACTTATTCCACCAAACATAAGTATGGATGGCGTAATTACTATTCATATTTTGATCACATACGATTCATAAGTCTTCGAAATCATCAAAATTGGTGCAGACGTTCTTGAGCTATGTTTTTCTTTTTTATTTCGTTTTTTTTTTCGTTTGATTCCCAAGCGCTTTTCACGAAGACAGATTATGTATGAATTGGTGTCGAAATACTTAACGTCGATTGCAGTAGTTCTTGAGTTACGGTGCAAAACACAAAAAAAAAAAAAATAAATATTGCGCCTGTTGGATGAACTTCAAACTACACAGAAACACTCCTGACGCCCCATAGTGTCTGTACATACAATTTTGTCAAAATCGGTGCAGTAGATTTTGAGTTTAGTGATCACGAACATATACGTAATTATATATTCATATACGTAATTTTTATATATATTTTTGATACCTGAAGATTATAACTTAAAAACACAACATGCAACTGACACATACACTCAGTAGAAAAAGTCTGCGTACAACCTTACGCTTAACTCTATAATTGTCAAAAATTATTTTCTACACAATATTATTTCATAAGCTTGATTATAGGTCTTCAAAGAAATCGATGTCGTTTAAATTATTGTAGATCTGGCAAAACTGTTAAAAACGATTAGTTTATGAAAAATCCTAGTTGACAACATAGGAAAAGTCTGCGTACAAATAGTAAAATGGTGATTCCCCGCATTGTAGTTACATGAATTTATGGAGATCTTATTTTATGAAGATCTTGGGTTTTTAAAAGCTTTCCATAACAACAAAATAAATGATAAACGATTTTCTTGTCGTGATATTTTTTTGTTTTAACATTTTTATTTCATTGTGTATGACTTGAATGTCTTGTTGTTTGTTTTCAATCTTTTTCATTTTATCATTTTCATTTTTATTTTGGCAATCATTATTTCGTTTTATTTAAAAAATTTCGCCTCTATGAGTTGGAGTATTTTTGATTTGTTTTGCGATGATATGGGAGTAGCGTAGATTGTTTTTGTTGTTGGTGTTGAAAACATTCGGCGAGATTTGTTAATTTGCTCGTCTTTATTGTTATTCTTTTTTATTTAAAAAAACTGGATTACGTTGTTTTTTTATATTGTTTTTCTATTATATTGACACTATAAAAATGTTATTAGTGTAAAATTGGATTTTTATTATGTGCTTATATTTTTATTTTTTAAGCAAAGCGGAGACAAATTGAAAAACGCTCGCTATTTTTCGATATTCTTCTTTTCATTTCATTCACTACTTAATATATTTTTTCTATTTACAATTTGGAAAACCCACCCTGGTATGTACCTAGCGGTTTCCAACATCCAAAAAATCACATTTATCTTCAAAATTAATGACCAAATGCAGCCAAATTGGTAGATTAAATATTTGAAATAACAACTTGAAAGATAGAATACATCGACTTCGAAGGCGTATATATTACATTTACATTTTACTGGATTTCATTAAACCCAGTGGGTTTAAGTTGTCAATTGCATTAAATATATGTCAAATAAATCCTCATAAAGTAGGTTAACCCGGTAAAAAGTTTTAATGTACATGTCGTTTTATTTAAAAAACCGGTATATTATTGCGTATTTAAGGATTAATCGATGTATAATGGCATCTATAGTACTAAATAGTTTTTATCAGAGGAAAAATGTCAGTCACAACAGATTGACAACAATAAGCTTAGAGCACACTAAACGTCATGCCATCTCTCCAAGCAACTGAATGCAGCTTTCAGTGGACCATAATTGCTCTTCAAATCCCGCGCAAAGACGTACTCGATGTTTGGTAATTTAGTCGACTTATGGACCACATCAGTCATGGCAACGCAAGGTACGTTCCCAGAACATGGAACTGGCAACTGATGAACTTGGGTGGGGGTAACCGTTCTTTGTTTGCCTGTATTAACGATCATAACTGTAGGTCACTTTAGGTTAAATGGGTCTAACACCATTCTCTATGTTCGACCGTACGCTTTTTCGTTGGTCATACAAAAGAATTCCTTCATTGAATCAAAGTTTAGATTTAGTTTTTTTTAGTTTATTTTACTCGACAAAGCTTTAAGCTGTATATCAATTAGTCCACTGTACTTCTCTGGGCAGTGGACTGAAAAATATTAAATGAATTTTTCAATATTTTACTAACAGGGCTATATATTATTGGACTTATTGCGTAATAAATGAGGTTTCTTTAAAAAGGAGATGTCTACATAAATATTTGTTGGTTCCTACGGAAATTTTAAAATTTACATAACATTTGTATCTTTTACATTTTCATTAATTGTGAAAATCATAAAAATAAAACCAGTGAGCGGAGCAGTATAGTCGGACGCGGCCGACCATACGATACCCTACACAACTACCACGAACTCTAACTTTCTGAGGATGTTTATTCCGAGTCTGAGTAATATTTCGTGATATCTGCCCCCTCTTGTCCGATTAGAGGTCAACAACACCTCTTCCTTACTTTTTTCGAATATTCAGTACAGTCCTTCTAATTACTTGTCCAGATTACCTTCACGGTGGGTTGTGTTGTGATTTTCGGATTATACTCGACTCGATAACACACAAAAAAATTAAGTTTCGGTCCATTTCATCCCAAAATTTTAATCTGATCATCACCGAAAATTGTAGGCGTTGTTCTTGACCATAACTGGAACTTCATGAACATTTCAAAGCCATCAGCGCGATATTTCCCCCTCTAATGTGGTAATGGGTTACTAAATAATATCTGAATACGTAAGCACTTGTAAATATTTGACTGTAACATACATCACTATATTTGGTATCAATTTAAAGGCCAACCACTCCTCTTGAATATGCTATCAACTCCCCGGGTCTACATCCTCCAGGAGTAAATATATATGCCATAGAATACAAATTTTGTCATTTTTCACACAAAAGTCAGGGCCCATTTGACCCGCTAAATATTGACCGATCTTTATCAGAACATGCATGCTTATTCTCTGGGCCGATCCCCTTCTCCATGCAAAAATTCGCGGTATTTGGGCCATAATTGCGGCCTCTGGAGCGACCAGAAAAACCGACAAAAATAATGTTTTTGGTCCATTTCATCCCCTAAATATTACCCGATCTTTTCCAAAAACAATAGGGGTTTTCATTGGCCAGAACCCATCCTACATGCAAAATTTCGTGAAGATTGGTCCATAACTGTGGCCTGTATCGTGTTTACAAACTATAATGGACAGACGGACAGACGGACGGACGGACACACATGTCTAGATCGACTCAGCTAGTCGAGATATGACGGTCGGTATACTTAAAGGTGGGTCTAGGACCAATATTTCGCGGCGTTACAAACATTTGGGGCTGCACAAAGCTATAATACCCTGACAACATAGTTGTGTAGGGTATAATGATACAATAAAATACATTGAATAAATACATTAAAATGCATTGAACAACTAAATAATTTAATAGTGTTTTTATCGTAAACTTTTTTATATTTGTTTTTTAGTTATTAATAGAAATGAAATCAACTATTAGTGGGGAATATTTTGATTTTGCAAAATAGTCAGGCGTAACCCCAGTTTGCTGTTTTTTATAGAAAACAACTATTAGTGGGGAATATGGCATTGTCCACCAAGGAGTAAGACAGGGAAGACTTTAGTTTCGGATCTCGCCACTGTTCCTCATCATTTCCCTTAGTTTTTTGTTGGGGATATTCTCCACAGAAGCTTTTAATAGCTTATTTACAAAAAAAAAACTTCTATACCAAAATGTCTCTTGTAACAAAGCGGCATCAGGGCACCTTTGGCAATCGCTTTTTCGATATGAAGCTCTCACCGTACATCACTAGTCTCAATACATAGGTATCGAATATCAAAATAAATAACTGACACAAAGTTTGAAATTTCTAGCTAATAAGCTTATTTAGATACATAGGTTTTTGTATTTTTATAGATGTTTCTGTACCCAGTTGTTCAATGAATAGAAATTGTCTGCTATTGTATAGTTATATGGCTAGTTCCTATGTTCACTAGTTACTTTATGCCCAAAAGTGGCACACAAAATAGATTATTGACTTCATAGATTATTGGTGTTCATTTTCGACCATTATTACTTTCAATGTATGGAATATCAGTGTGTTGTGTCCATTGTCATGCTGACCAACCATTCTAGGGGATTGGGAGAAGTTTCCTGCTACTAAATATTTCGTATACCCTTACCATATATACATACATATAAAAAAACTCACCTAAAACTGGCATATGGTCTTTGTAATAAAATCCGCCTGTTGTGGCAGCAACATATTTCAAATCGACATTTCCTTTGTGTCCCAGACGGTAAACATTTGTAGATCCAGAGGCCCAAGAGACATTAGCAACACTACGACAAGATTCGTTATCCCAACCTCGTATTTCCATAACCAGACCAGTTTGACCTACGAAAAAGAAAACCTTTAATAATTTTAATAGTTTATTGGAAGAAAATTATACACATTTGAACACGCATACATTTATCATAAAGACAATGTTCACCACAGAAATTAATATTCATATTATATCAGGGACGTACGATGATTAAATTATAAAACATTTTATATTATTTTAATATAGATCATTTGTAAAACATGTTAAATTCGTATATGTTTATTAGAAAATATAAATAGTACTTCTAAGCAAAGGCAATACTAATATTCATTGAGATCACAAAAATATATAAATTTATTACTTTTAACGTATAGAGTATATATTTAATTTATTGTATATTAAAAAAATCAGATCTGAAACAGATTTTCGCCACATCTAAATCGCACCAAATGCTTTTAGATGGTCGGGGTGCTTTTGCTTTCTACATAGTGGTCCACAGATCCACTTCAGTTTCTGCATCCTGCTTACAACTTCGAAAATCTTTTTCATAAAATTGTATGATTTCTTTCTTTCAGTGAAAACAGAAGTATAATTTCATATGTTTTAATAATTTTTAGAATAACTAATATATGTATAAGTATCGAAATACAATTAACTTTACAGCTGTATGTAATAAGAATGATTTGATCTAGCATCCATTACATATTTATTGGAAATTAAATTTTAAAATATTCCTCTATATCTTCCATAATACAGCACTTCTCACTTCTTCAACAAAAGACTTCTGGGTTTATTCTCCAATTATTGCATTTTTGGGTGTACTCTCAAACTTGTTCTAAGTTTTTCATTCCCATCCGCTCTGTATCGCAACAGCGCTCTCAAATTTCCTATATTCGGATTATTTACGACGAACGACAGCATTCCGGAGTCTTTACTTCCCCCAAAGGTAAAGCACTCCCTTCCACACAGAATTATTTTTGAAACTTGTTGGTTGCACTTTCCGCATCCTTCTTTATTTGAAAATAAGACGCACATTTTACTAAATCTGAATATGTGATCCAAGAAAACCGATGGAACCATTTGATTTGTAATGTTCTTTTTCCAATTTTTATTTGTGGCTCAAATTCGTAGGCAAGGTGCGAAGTCCATGTACAATTTAATAAAACCGCAATGGCGGTTTTAAGGTTTTGACCAATTTTAAAGATATGGATTTGACTCAATTCGTTAAAATGAGTATTCGTATTCGATCAACTAAACTATTTATTTTTTTAGTAAGAATATAAGCGGCATCTTTTCTTAAAAATGTGTATTGTGTCAGCTTGTTTTGACAGTAAGCAGGAATAAGAACAAACATTTGTTTTTTTTTTCAGGCAAATATTTATTTGCCCTTACAATATTTTTGTAAGAGCAAACAAGGGAAAATAGTAGCTGATTACATTGAGTCGGCTTTAATATTGTTGTGCATTTTGTAATTCCGATTAAATAATGATTTTCTGTGAAATTTTGTGCACTCATTGCAAGAACTCCTGGAATGTTTGATATTGCAAAAGGAATATTTTTTGGCATATACCATATATTGTATTTTGATGGTTTCAATTTCGTTTGGAACGGAAAGGGTTGTAATTAGGCATCCTGGTTCTTGGAGGGTTACATACAACTTTGGAAAAAGTAGAAGTCCATGTTTGAAATAGCTCCTCTCTATTTAAGGTATTTTGAAGGTTTTAGCAACAGTTTGCCACCACTTTCGGTAAGTGGCCCTAATTTGGAATTCCAACCAACCGTTTTCATAACCTCCACCTTTTTGTCAATACATTTCCAACGTATAGTACAGTATGCCAAGAATCAGTTTGTAAATTGACTCTCGTACATGTAGAAGCTCGAAGTAACACTAATTATATTATTTTTAATATTTACTTGCTATTTATCATAATGGCTTGCTGCACTTAATACAGTTTGAGTCAAACAAATTAAAATTTAGTACAAAATAAAAAAAAATATCACAACATCACAATTTTACCAGTGTAAAGTGGCCCGTAAACGATCATGCATGCATGACATGCATTTTGTGGTGTTAGTGAAAATTTGTATGTATGTGTCACACCTACGATGCATGAAGCAAAATAAAAATTTTTGATTTTTCGCAAGCATGACGTTCGATGTTGACGTGTGTGCATATTCTCATTTGTGACGTTTTTTCAAAGGGAATGGATGTATAGAGATGTATGCCAGTCGTTCTCAGACCTTTTTCAGCATTTTCTCTATTTTGTAAGCTCAAGGACAAAATCGAAAAAATTGTTTCGTCCGTTGTCGACATTGTCTGCACAGCACGAAATCAAATCCAAAATGAATGCATGAACCGTGTGCGCTGAAGCTTCATGCACACGTATACGATTTTGATGTCATGCATGCATGATCGTCTACGGCCCACTTAACATCTTCTGTTTTGTTTTATTATAAAAATAACGGTACGTTGCTGTTAGTTTTTGTGTGTTCTACAGTTTTTGCGTTATATTGGGAATCATTTGATGACAAAATTTTTAAGCGTGCTCAACACACAAAAGTTAACCTATGATGTAATTCAGTGTAATTGTGTAATAAAGTGTAATCGAAAGGTTGGAAATGTTTTCAGTTTTTGGAAATATTGGACTTAAAGCGAGAAGGTGGTCCGAATCCCAAAATTAATAAACATGCCATAATTATTAGAACATTTATGTTAAACTCTCGAATATCTAAAATAACGCTTTTGAGGAAAATCGAAGAAGAGTGTGGTGCTATAGTTTAGCACAAAACTATTCGACCGACTATATTAAAAACCAAGTACTCAACAAGAGCAGAACGCAAAACAACCTTTACTATCTGCAGCAAATATAGACACGAGATTTTCATTCACCAACAGAAAACGTAAACCAATTTGATACGTCGACAAAACCAATAGATGGCTTTTCCTCCGGTGTTATGATATCATAACAACAGAGCAAACAATATTAAACGATTTGAGTTCGTCTTGGAACGGCTCACAAGGTCGAAATTTAAAAAATATAATACTCCCACGGGCATAAAAAAATGTACTAAATGGCGATTTGTTAAGCCTTCGCTTAACTAACACGTGTTTCAAATATCAAACTAAACTATCAAGTCTTAGAGAGCCTACCCAAACTATCAACATATTGAAGATGAACTCGTTTTTAAAAGATTTTTAGACTTTAGACAACGCATGATATGTAGTCTTATACCGTCTATACTAAATAGAAAGTTGACTAATTGTAGGTGGAGTAAAGCGGAAAAAATATTAAACGGTTTAAGCTCTATATCGCAAGCTTATAAAATGGTCGATGGTCGGTCATTACTCTTAATTATCTTATTGCGTATATATTATTATATATATTTTGCATATTTATGATCAGTATTTACTTCAGATTTATGCATGGACATAATCAACCAAAAGTGAATTGTGAAGTCTCTGTTAACAGTAAAAATAAAAATATAAGTAAAAATTTTTATAATTTGTGTTGTTTTTTTTTATTATAGTGTTTCTACGTAAACTTATTAAAATCAAATTCCTAGCATACTTTTAGGCAGTACCAATTATGGTGTTTTTACACAATATGTATTTTACATATGTGCTGTCACTTTATTTACATATTTTGACACACACAACGAATTACATATGGATGGAATAAGTGACAGCACATATGTAAAATACATATCGTGTAAAAACACCATTAACTGTAACTGTAAAGAAAGCTAAACTCGAAACCTTGAAAAGGGGAGTCGATTCGGTTCACTCTCTAGAAATTTCGAAAAAAATGTTTAATAAATTTGAGTTTGCAGATGGTTCACCGAAAAGAAAAAAATCGTTAGTAGTTGCTCAATGTGATAGTTTAATTACATTATACTCTCGCCAGTTGTGGCTCCGTTACGCAACAATGCTAATAATAATATTTCAGCAGGTAATAATCTGGCACTTTCAGCGCTTCATTCCAATTTATCGCCTAGTGATATCGCCACTAAAATAGTTGCAGTACACCGATTGAGACCTCTCCTCCCTCAGCACCTACTGTTATTCCACAACTTCCAATATTACCCCAATAATCGCTAATGCTAATGCTGCTAACTTTTCAAGCTTCCAATCTTGTGACTGATATTTCTAAGAGTAAAAAATGAACTTGAAGTTCCACCTAGAAAAACCATATTTATATGGGCATTTCCGTAACCAAAGCCGAAGAATTTATTTTCTTTAATTGTGCTTTCATACGTGAAGTAACGGCAAAAAAACACAAAAAGACCACATTTATCATTTTTTCTTCTTGTTCTTAGTTCTTGTTCTTTGAAAGTGCAATAATAATGCTTAATATCTCTTATACATGTAAAGAATATAAAATGTTCAAAATATTCACACAATTCGCAGAGTTTTCCCATTATTAGCAATGCTGTCTAAAGTTATGTATATTTGAAGTCGCGTGAGTGACCGCTGTTTTGTGGCTTTTATCCCGAAAGATTAGAACCTGAGGTCCTTTTTTACCATTGATAGTACTCCTAAAGTTCTACAAAAAAGTATTAAGGGAGAATTGTAAACATGTAATTGTTTTTGATTTATTTAACATTTAAAGTTTGATTTTGCCACTGAAAGTCGTGTAAGTGACTGCGGATGTGCCCATATCTACCCCGACGGTGGATAATATTCGTTCTTATATTAGTAATAAATTTAAAGATCTACGCAATAATCCTTAAATCTGCAAAAGATCTGTTAGTATAACCCTGCCAGTCAGCATAGATCATTGTTTCTTGCTATACACAGAAATGAGTCTCGAAGACATCCTGTAGAAACTTAACAAATTATTCGGCAAAGTAGAAACAGAAGTGTCACGACGCTACAAGTGTTTACAATTGATAAAGCTGGAAGAGGAAGAATATAAGGAATACGCCTGAATGTGTTTACAACGCTACAAGTGTTCACAATTGATAAAGCTGGAAGAGGAAGAATATAAGGAATACGCCTGAATGGTCTACTTACAGTGCGAACTGTTCAAGTTAAACCAAATGCAAGTGGATCAATCCAAGTGTTTGTCTACGTGGATTAAAATCCAACAAAAACAACGACATTAGCTTACGTTTACTTAAACTGCTAGACGAAGCAAAATAATCCACAACCCTTGACACACTCGTAGATGAAACTTAACGACTCATGGATTTCAAAACAGACAACACACTGATCGAGCATCAGTCGCAATCAATTTGCGCAGTCAAAAATGTTTCCAAGACTAAAATTCCTTCAAATAAAATTCCAAAAACAACGACGAAATGCATTCCACGAAATATTGTACCTTCAAAACACACAAATGCTCAAAGTATCAATAGATAGGTCACAAGGATAACATTTGCAAAATACAACGCCAAACACAGTTTTCTCATAAAAGCAACTCAAATTCAAGAAATTGCGAAAACTCACCACCGTTGAGAAAACAACAAGAAAGTTCGACTACAAATCGACACGACTTCAAATATTTCAATAACATCACTATAATCTTGGGAAACCATAGGTCAGCCTCACCTATCAGAAACCAATGATACAGCAACCGACATCAATTCAAACAGCATCAAAATTCAGACATAACGCTAACTCTACACTGCTACGTAACGGACATCGATCACCTATATATAATAGGTATCGACTGGATACAAAGTTTTAACCTTTGGGATAAACTAATTTCAACTTGGTGTCGCCAAATATTAACCGACGAATACTTATCTAACTTGAGAGTCAAGTATGAAAAAGTTTTTGACAAACAACAGCAGTATAGGTCTCTGCACCAAATAAAATTTGTGCAGATTACTCAACGGGCCTCAACAATTCAATTGAACTAAACCAATATCCTTTGCCCTCCGCCGAAGAAATTCACGCAGACTGACAAAACTGCATGATATTCACACATTTAGATCTCACCGCATATCTTCAAATGGAAGTTGACGATAAAAGTAAAGACCTAATTCAAATAAACACTCACAAGGGTTTATACCAGGAGCCTTTCAGTGAATCATGGATTAGCACAGTTATCCAAGGAGCTCGAGCGTATATAGACGACATAGTCTTGGCAAGTACATGCATCACAAAACTAATCTTAACCCGTTATTACAGAAAATGCAAGATTATGGCTATAAACTCAAATTCGAAAAATGCCAAGTTTTCAAACCATGAATCAAGTATCTTGGTCAAATCAGTGATAAAGACGGCATACGACAAAATTCTTGCAATACAGAATATAAAGGTCCCAGAAAATATCTCTGAAGTACGAAGTACGGTTCCATAAACTACTATGGAATGTATGTCAATATCATAAGAAAAATCAGAAAACCACTAAATGATCTCTTAAAAAAGGAACACAAGTTCACCTGGACCAAAGAATGTCAACAATCTCTAGACGAATTTAAACACATTCTGACATCTGATTTACTACTCACTCATTACGACCAGAGAACGTAAACAAACATTACGATACCCGTACTAATCACACAAAGTCACAAACTTTGCATTTGCCTTGAATCGTTTCGTTCTTAGTACCAAACAAAACAACAACTTTTTAAATCAAAAAGAACGAAACAGTACGATTGCTTTAGTGTACTTCTGTTGGATGATGTTTAGTTGAAACCAGGGTTAAAAATGCTAACGCCAAAATAGCAAAAACACCGAAAATTGCCGCATTGCAAGCTAAATTCATTCCCAAAATATGCAGTACAGCCAATCACAACTGCAACAAATAGCAACAGATTACAAAAAATTTTAGCAAGCAAAAATAAAGCTTCTTGATAGTGTCAGCAGCTACAAAATAGCAGTGAACAACTACAACATAATTGACAACGCGATTAACAACCAAAGCTTAAGTGGGCCGCAGACGATCGTGCATGCATGGCGCAAGCGCACATGGTTCATGCATTCATTTTGCTTTTGATTTGGTGCTGTACAGACAATGTCGATAACGGACGATACAATTTTGTCGATTTTGTCCTTGTGCTTAAAAAATAAAGAAAATGCTGAAAAAAGGGCTGACAACGACCGGCATACTTCCAAGAACTCTATAACATTTTTTTCGCAGTATCCGACATTCCTATATAACCATTCCCTTTGAAAAAAACGTCACAAGTGAGGATATCATTCATGCGAAAAATCAAAATTTTTTGATTTTGCTTCATGCATCGTAGGAGTGACACATACATACAAATTTTCACTAACACCAAAAAATGCATGTCATGCATGCATGACCGTTTGCGGGCCACTTTACAATAAAGACTAAGCACGTTGATTGTGGCAGCTTAGCAAGATTTTTAGCAAACAAAACCCGAGTATTTTTCGATTTCAGTGTTGCCAATTGACATTTTATAAATTATATGAGAGAATTAAAAATCGCGATCATGACAATTCCATTTTTTCGAATAAAGATAATTATAAACACTTGCTAAAGGTTTTCATTTAAGGGAACACCCCCATTCTCGATTTTAATTTTTCAAGATTTTCAATGGGCTGGTAAATCAATACCAATGCTTGTTATAGTACGTTTACGTTTAACCAGATTTCGTTAACCCAGTGGGTTTCAATTGTCATTTCCTTTGCAGTAAAAAAGTTCTAATGTACAAGGAGTTTTAAGGTTTGTAACTTTACACATATATATTTGAAAATTTAAAAGAGAAGAAAAAAATTTAGAAAAAAATTGTGTTATTGTTTTGTTGTTATTTTTTGTAATTAAAGAGGAGTCCTTATTTTTGATGGCAGGCATGATAACTCCTCACTGGAACATCGGAATCCGAAAATTCCAACGGTGTTAGAAAGAGTACATGTCTGGCTCTCGTATGAACTAGGACTTCGCACTAAAATTAACAAAATGGCGGACATTTGAAAAAATATTTTTGGAAAATCGCCGATTTTTGACCAAAAACCAAGTTAAAAAATAAGGAAATCCCCCGAAAAACATGTTCAACATTGGTCCACCTCTTGGTATTTACAACAATTCATTTCGTCCAATCTCTTTAATAGTAATTAAGCGCATTTTGTACCCTTAAATATATTTTTAATTCATAACTTTAGGATTTAAATAAAATTATACAATTTAATCAAAAACGTAAACAATTTTTTAATACTTCAAAAATTCATTGTTCTGATTGGTGGAATAAAATTCGCTTCAAATTTGATATGTTACGGCGAATTAATTATTATTCGCCGGTAACAATTATGACATATCATGTTCCCAATTCGCCGATGCGGCTATCTTATATATCTACCTTGGGTACCTCATATATTATTTTTGCGGCAATGTACATTAAATGCAACTAGTTTTAAGTTTCCATTATGGGTAAGAAGTGTTGCAATTTAGCTGTAAACTGTAAAGATTTGTTAAAATGGATTGAATTTTGTGTGAACAATTTTGGGATATCACTTAATTTTGCAAAATCCATTATAGTTTGAGACATTTGATAGACTACCAGACTTGTGTAACGGTACTATAAAAGATTTCTTCCAAATAGTGGGAAAAAAGCCAAAGTGACAGAACAATATTTGAGAATTAACCTAGGCATACCATCTGGACCTGGAAATTTAATTGGTTTTAGACTACGTAATTTTATTTATTTATTATTCATTTCTGTAATACAAGGCCTTCAAGACCATATAAACATATTACATAGCTAACAAAACCTGAGTGCATAATACTATAAAATAAAATATATATAAAAGGAATTAACGTTCATATATTTTGGCTCCCCCGCCATAAAAATACAAAAGAACAAATTGGCCTAGTTAACAATAACTCAAGAAAATTTAAAAAGAATTTATAACAGCATTTTTGAAGAAATATAATCCAGGATAGTGTTTTAAACCATAACACTTATGAAGTAAAGTTGTAAAAATGTAGAAGTTTCTTTTTAAAAACATTATTAGAGTGAGAAAATATCCTTAATTCGTAGGTAATTGGTAGATGCCCAAAAAGAAAATTGTTGAAGACAGATCTGTATAGAATTTTCTAACAGCGATAACTCTTTACTATGTCCAGGAAAAATCAAAAAACGTCATCTGCAAACTGAAACGTCTTACAAGATTCAGGCTGTATTGAATCACATAAATCATTAACATAAAGGATAGACAAAAGTGGACCCAGCACAGAACCTTGCGGTATACCACTGTGAAGATAAATTGTGTCAGACTGACTACCATTAACAACAACAAACTGTGATCTATCTTTCATATATGAATAAATAAGCCTACAGGCAGATAACGAAAATTTAAATTTATCTCTCAATTTTCCAACCATGTGTGCAAAGTGTACTGAATTGAAAGCTTTCAATAGATCAAGGGATATTAAAACACTTAATTTGCCTTCGTTAATATTTTGACGAATAAAATCTATAGCTTTTAAAAGTAAATGGGTTGTATTGGGTCCTCGACGAAACGCATACTGGGAGTCTGAAATCATGTTTGACGTGTATTCTAAAATCTGATTCTTCAGAATGACTTCCACCACCTTAGAGTTAGCTGGAAGAATTGATATCGGGCGGAGGTCTTCGGGAATTTGAACATTTTTGGTATGGGAACTACTCGGGCATATTTCCATGCTAATGGGAAAGTTGAACAAGTCAATATATAGTTCACCAAATGCAAAATTAGATCTAAAATGTAGGGATACACTATCTTTATAAAAGTTATAGGAATTTCATCCACACCCACAGATTTGGATTTAATTCTATTTATAGCATCATAAATCTCATCCACAGAAACACAACGAAAAGAAAGAGAAGAAGTAGGTTCGATGAATTGGGTGAAATCAAAATCGTCATCTGACATTGAGTTGTCGTCTGCAAAAAAGTGATTTATATCGTTTGGATCAATGTCAAACACTGTAGTATCTTTATGAACACATCCCGAGTTTTTTAGTAATTTCCAAATGTGAAAGGAATTCATGTTACCAAAAAGTTTTGAAAAATACTTTCTTTTTTCCCTACGAATTGCAGTTCTTGCTTTATTACGATACTTACAGTATGTCGACCAATTTCTCTGTGATCTATTTGACTGAAAAGCAGAATAGGCTAAATTCCTTACCGATCTTGCAAACGTAACGTCCTGTGCTTCAATCCAACGATTAGAAGAAATATTTATTTTCTTTCTGACAATAGGTACGCAAGAATAGAGATTTGTAAGCAGATTACTTATAAAGGAACATTTACATCCAATGCATTAGACATAGAATTACTGTCGAAGGACTCAACCAGAGAAAATACTCGATGCCAATTTATATTGCTAAAATCACGGAATTCTATAAATTCGGACGGACAATGAACTTGGAAATCAAGAGATGCGAAAATGAGGGCATGATCAGACACAGACGGACATTGTACCTGATCAAAATAACTAACAAATGAAATGTCACTTACAATCATAAAATCAAGGAGTGATGTTGACCTTAGTCTTAGGTCGAAATGTGTGGGCTTACTATTATGTACAATGGACATATTATAACGGGTACAAATAGATCGGATAACATTAGCTTTGGAGACATCAAAAAGGTTAGAGTTAAAAACAATATTACAATATTGGAATACTTTGAAAAAAGATCTCTATGATGGTACTCAAAGTCAAATAAGTTTCCTGTAGGCAAATATACAACTCCAACTATAATCTGTACGCCACCAGAAATAATTTCAATAAATAGTGATTCACAGCCTATGAGGGAAAGTTTAAAAACAATTCTGTAGGTAAATCCATAACATATGAATATCCCAACACCTCCACCCCTACTAGGACCATTGCGATCATTTCTACACAACCTGTATCCCGGTATAGAAACAGCATTGTTACATATTTCACCTGTTAGCCACGTCTCCGAAACTGCAAAAATATGGAATGCACCATCTTTTAAAATATGTCGCAATTCATCAATTTTGTGTTGTGCTTTAATGCTGCGGCAATTTAAATGCGCTAAATTCAAGCGATTGCTAAATGGGTTAAGAGCAGATTTGATGTACGAGTTATTGTTCACTATTGGACAAAAAGTATTTTGTGGCGGGGAACCAAATTTTAAAATCAAAAGCTTTAACTTTACAATATAAATTCATTATAATAATTCCAAAAACTTCACACAGCTGATCGTAAATAACAAATTAAAGGTGCTTAATTATTAATTTACACTAATATATGAAATTATGAAACATGTTTTCAAACAAAAGAATTTTATAGAATTCACATCTGGAAACATTATTTTAGCCTTCACCTCATTAGAGTTCAAAATTTTCAATTTAGTAATGATGTTTTGTTTTCGAAGTTTCCGACATACAGAATTGAGGTAAGCCACAGCAGGAGTGTAATGCTCGTTAAGATATACTCGATTTTCTAGATCATTGCCTTCGCCTTCCATTACATCACTTGCTTTAAGTGATCTTGTTTTAAAGTACTCTCTTATAGAATCGCGAGCATATACATTATTGAACTTTACGAGAATCTGGGTTTTCTTACTTATGTAAGAAGCATGGTTAATATCATGGACTGATATAGGCACTTTGAAAAATTTTCCCATCGATAGAACAGGGCAATAAGGTCAGACAATCCTGCTGGTAATCCACCAATCAATATATCTGCACGGTTTAGCCTGCGATGCAGCACATTAATCTCAGACTCAAGTTCATATAATTTTGTTGTAGTGCTAGATTCTACGTTTTTAATGCGCTCATTGCAACTATTAATGTCAGATCTCAATTCTGTAAAACATGAAAACATTTCGTTTTTAATATCATCAAGTGCTGCCTTAATAGAATTCTGTTCGGTTTGGTTATTCACAATAAACCCATCAAACTTCGCATTAAGGTTGCGAATTTCATCCGCTACGCCACCGCTATTGTGATCAGATGCAAGATTATTATCACATGTAGGGAAAATAAAATGGTTATATTTTATTGCACACAATGCAGGCAAATCTTTATCACTTATGTTGGCACAGGAAGAGTGAAGCCATTTGGAGCAAATTCGGCACATTATACTCCCTTGAGTTTTAGTGATCGTATCACTACAATTTCCACACTTAATTGCTTTGGACATCTTTGGCATACTCAACAAACAGCATAAACAACAGCGCAGCAGCAGCACAACAAAATAACAATGATACAGCAGTAGCAATGACAGTTGTTCAATAAGAAAAGGGAACAAGTGATAAACGATGATAATTACGTAAGGATCACTTAGTTAACATCACTTCAATGTTGATAATGGTGAATAATTATAATTAATTTTCATTCGATTCATTAACGATATCAATTAAATAATTGAAATATACAGGAGCAAATAATAATCAAAGCCGATAGTCAATAGAAAAAAGTAAATTTAGCGGGTGATCAGCTGCGACGAATAAAAAACACGACTACTCAGGCATGACGTTGCCAGATTTTAAGCAACATCTTGACTTAGTAAAAAATGCATATATATTTGATCTATTTTGGATAGTTCATAAGGATTTTAACTTATATTTGGACAAACTGCATATAAATAAGTAGTGGCGAAAAAATTGGCAAATTGGCAAACAATTCTGATATTTCGGAGTTTTTACAAACTCCTTATAGTTGCATTTCCAAGTTGTGAGTATTTAGGAGACTTTTCTTTTTAAGTTAACAAACTCATAAAATTACGTCGGATTAGTTTTAAAATTGTGGTTGATCTTGTTGAGGTAATTATTGTACAACATACAGGATTCTATGGTATATTTGGACCTAGCAACAGAATAATTAGCGTAGTCTATATAGATGACCCTGACTTTTTATATTTTCGAAAAAGTTTTTTTTTTTAATTTATTTTTTATACTTGATAACTCACACGAAATCCACGGATATCTGTCAGAATTTCTAATTCTAACAGTTCTGAACTACGAGTATTAAAAAATGTATCTATTATAAATTCAATAAGTGCGACTATTACATTGACATGCAGAATTAAGCTTTTATAAATGTGGTATTTCTATGTATTGTTTGCCGGCACTTCACGTATTTAAATACAATTAATGAAAACAAATTTTCGACTTTGGTTTGCCTTTTGCCGGAAATGCTCATATTCAACGCTATGACCTTAAATGTATCTGTATGAACTTTCCACAAAAGGTAATACGCGTGCGTCCTCTAAATTTAGGTGATTGTTTTCCTAACGAAATCATTCATTAAATAAGTAAAATATTTAAGCCAAATCTTTTTTTTTTTTTTTTTGAATCCGTCACTCTCGTTCCTATTTGACCCTCAATAACTTCATGTACATAGCATATTCGAACCTTCGTTGCTAAACATTTCATAAATATATCATAAATATATAATACGATGGTCCCGAAAAACTTTCAATAACTCTTAAGACGCAAACATTCGCAGCTGAATTTTGTATACCTTGAAGAACACAATTTTCATAACTCAAATCCAGAAAAATGAGGGTAAAACATTAAACTTTTTTATACTCCACTAATTCTAAAATTTGTTTTGCAAATTAGATATACTATGTACTACAGGTAAGGATAACTGTCAGCACCATATGATCTCTATTTACATACTGTTTAATTAAGGATATTATTCAGATTTGTATTTATTTGTCATACTATCTAAAATTGCAACTTTGCGCTTTCGGCGCAAAGTACTGTTGTCAAAGTCAAATCACTGACGTTTTGTTGTTTACGCGCCTTTGCGTCAGTCTAGAAAAAGTGTCAAACTACGCATGATGGATTTCGTCCACTGAGCTAGCACCTATCATACCAACACAAATTGTAATAAAAAGGTAATATTGTTTACGCCAATACAACGCCAATATTCTATTGGACAAATTCTAATATAATTGTGTTTTATTTTATTTGGGTTTTTATTTTCATATTCCCCATTTAAACATTTGGTCCGATCGAGCAGGATTATACGATTCGCATTATTGCCTTTACGAGGAACTTAAACTTTGCAACAACAAACTCTAACCTTCTACAAGGTATTGAGCTACGTCATCAAAACACAAAACACTGTGATCAATTATCACATATTCACATAAAGGTACGTACCGAACTTACTGTGAGTGTTTTGTTATATTTTACATTGCACATATTTGAATAACTTAACCTAAGGTTGTCAACAAAGTAACGAATAAACCGAGAAAAAAAAAAGGTTGTCAACAGCAATAGTTACCCGATAGAATTTACTTCATTTATCTTTAATAACATTCATTACATGCGACTCTCATCATTTCCTTTCGCGAAATAATGTGGTGTAAATCAGTGTGGTGATAAGTGTTTTTTACAAAAACAATTGGTTAACAGTGATCAGCTACGTTGATCGCACAAAAGAGAAAAGAAAAAGCAACAACAATAAATACACGTTGCCGCTGTAATAGTAACAAACATCAACACAACAAAAACCACACTAATTAGTGCAGTCAATTCTTGGTTGTGCGTTACATGAGTAGTCAGTAACCACCAACGCATCACATTAAGGTGGGTCGTATAAAAACTAAATTTATAATTGAAAAAAAAAATTAAAATAAATATTTTAAATAAAATAAATAACTTTATTGCACTTTTGTATTTCCGATACACTGAAAAAATACGTGTTTTACGATACACTAAGAGAAATTTTTGAAAATTAATTATTTTATAGTATTTTATATAATTTCGCGTATTTTTTATATTTAAATATATATTGTTCGTGCAGATTTCGATACACTAAAAAAAGAGTTTACTGCTCAATTTTGAATTTAAATATTAAAATTTTTAGATTTTTTACGAAATCGATTCGTTTACGCGGTTTTTAAAAGACAATTTACGTTTTCTAATCGATCAAATTATAAAACAAACTTGCATTCCGTGCATAGATAAAAATATACAGTCCATTTACATTTCTATTGAATTGATTTTTGATATAAATTTGACATAAAATGCCGCTTACTCCTTTAGATTTCTTTATCAGAGCCACTGATGCTCTAATTAAATTTGATGCAATTTTCTCTTCCTCACGGGATGACGATTTAGATGTGTATTCCCTTGAAATACAAGGATCTGAATCAAGAGAATTATGGAGTAAAGTGAAGAACAGGTATGAACATTGTGCGAGTTACCTTCAAACTTCGGATGACGCATGCTCGGACGACATGATTTCAGGTGACAGCAAGTACGATGTCGCTTATAAAGCTTATGTTCACGTGTTGTCATCAATAAATAGAAAAATAGATCAACTTCGAGCTATGCAGAAGACGAACATTTCCGAGAACCCTAACCTCTTTACAGGTGTTACCCACCAAACAGGAAATTATGTCGAGATTTCGTCTCCATCCTTAAATAATACTTTACTTCATAGTATAAAGTAAAGTATTGTGACATAGATATATTTAAAGGTGATTTTCAATCTTGACCTACATTTAGAGATTTATTTTCCGCAGTGTGCATAAATAATGCTCGGCTTAGCGACATAGAAAAAATTGTGTCATTTAGTAATGAAAACTAGCGGTGAGGCGCGAGATATTGTTTCCAAATTTCCACTCACTCATAAGTTTTAATTTAGCATGGAAAGCCTTGAGAGAAACTTATGACAACGTCCGTATTCTCGTTAATAACCAAATCAAGTCTCTTTTTGACCTTCCGGTCATAGAAGCCGAAACTAGTTCCGATTTGAAAAAATTACAACGCGGAATAAATGGATGCATTTCTGCTATGTCAATTTACGACATTTCAACTGTAAGCTGGGACCCTATTTTAGTTTTTATTTGCCTTCAAAGACTTCCTAAATACACTGTTACGTTGTGGGAACAAACTGTTAAAGATAAATCCGCTTTGTCAACGTGGAAAGATTTGGATTCCTTTCTTACGAACAGAATTCAAACTCTTACATGCCTTCGTGATATAAAAGGCATAGATACCAAGGAAATTGTAGATAATATTAGTAATATTGCACATTCTCCGAATGCTGCTAAATTTAATAGGGCTTTAATTTTAGACAAGTTTGTCGCCTTCAAAACCTTCCTCAGTAACAATTTTAGTTGTCTGATTAACTGTCTACGACATTTCATATGTAATCAGTCTAAATTGGTAATACCACATATACGATGGGTGGTATATTTGACATCTAGGATATAAGGTAATTAATTACGTCGTAAAACCTAACGGTTTGTAATTGTCTAAACACGATTGACATTTTGACAGAGTGTGTGGTTAATCCATGACATGTACTTGATCCAGATTGGAGCACTACCAAAAAATCGCCGCTAATACAGACGGCTTATTTCGAAGAATTGCTCCTCTAATAGTCTTACAGACAATAATTTGTTTTGGGATTCAAACATTCTACAATGGCCAATAATCACCTATATATTCATTTCAATCACCTTACGGGCAATATCCATGGCATATTATTATTGCAATACCTTATGTTTTTAAAATGTATTATGTTTTTTTAACTTTTATACGAATGCACGTTTGCTTAATTCATTTGTCTACATCGACACCATTAATAGCCAATCTCCTTCGGATATCGTTTTACAAATCTCGAAATACGACCTGTGGTTAAGTTGTTCCCTCTAAACATTAAAATCTTTTCTCTTTCTCGTAGATAAGGAAATATAAGTAAGATTTTTAAGATTCCTTACTGAGGATGACGTCCGCATGACTAGGAATGAAACAATTTAAAATTATGATGCTCATAGAGTGAATCGGCTGAATCCTTGCACCTTAAAAGATTAACGGTGATGCTCATAGAGCATCAGACAGATCCTTGCACCTTACAATACCATAGATATATCGAAAATTGATTAAAATCGGCAGTCAACTGAAAACTACTAATTTTATGCTGCCTTCGAGGTCAATCTTCTATTGTCCTCGCTGCTTTACGAGCGCTAATTTGTTCAGCATAAATATATTTGAAAAAATGAAAAGAAAAAAAGTTATAAAAAAACAAAAACAAAACAAGAATGAATTCTAGTTTATAACATCCACAGCAACCAAAATAAACACTTTTATAATAACCGTTAACTTATATATTCAAATACTCGCAGTTCTTGATTTTTCATATTTATGGTCGGTAAAATCGGTATAAAAAGCGGGAAATGTCTTAATATATATCATTTCTGTCGAAAAATGTTGGCGATATTCCCCTATCCTATCACTAGACTTATAAAATATTAATAAGTTCAACGTTTATTACTGACAAGCCTATTGGTCAAGAGATTTTGTAAAAAAATAAGATTTATATATCTTTTTTACTACAAATCCCGACTGTTTTGTCAATGTATCGATAAATGTATGTATTATTAGGAGATGTATTTTTGTATATATAATTACCTTCACCTCCATCTTGTTGACCCCACTCCCAATCAGGGCCCCGCACCACCTTCGCACCAACGAATATTCCTTTTAATTGAATCCGGTTGCTGCATTTTCGCGGAGGGACACGTACACTAAAACGAGATTTAATATATATATATAGGGGAGAGGTGGCATCTTTCAACACTTTTTGATTTAAAGCTTTATACAATTTTTTATTTTATAATTTTTGGGTTTTTATTCATTTAACTTATAGGTACAGATATAACCTTTACACTGAATATACATATTAAATATTTTAACATCCTGTTTCTCTAAGACGATAGAAAGTCTACTCGTCACTCATATCATTTGATTGTATTTATGTATAAAAAAATGTCAAATAAAAACGTATCAGTATTTGTATGTTTTTTGTTAAATTTTATTTTGTAAAACATGAATAAAAAACATAAATCACACATGTAAAATATATTTAAATTCGTTTTATTTTATTTTATTAAGACAATTTTGTGGTGGAAAAGGTTTTTTGTAGGTCATATATACCATTTCCAGATTAAATGAAACCTTTTACAAATAAAATGAAACCTTTTCCAAATTAAATGAAACCTTTTCCACTTGAAATGAAACCTTTTCCAAATTAAATGAAACCTTTTCCAATTGAAATGAAACATTTTCCAAATTAAATGAAACCTTTATTCTTATCCAAGGAAATATAATATTTCCAGTAATTTTAAATCAATATTTAAAAATTAAATCAAAGAATATTACCAACAATAGTTGTATGGCTATGTAATTAACACAAATATTCCTTAATTCGGTGTGATTTCATTTAATATCTTTACTAAATAAACAGGCTTAATCCCAGTTTGTTGTTTTTATAAAAAAATGTCTCCAAATGTCTCTTGTGACAATTCGAAGTTCTTACGTTACCAGCGATACGACCCCAATGAGAAGTTCGTTTCGTTGGCGCCTGACTTCGTGGTCAACAAGGCATTTACAGACAACTACAATACATTTCCCACTGCTATGTGTCGTCACTTTGTGACGAATGCACATAACGTTGTTGTTGGTATTGCTAGTTAAAGCAATAAACCAAACAGTATGACCGTGCCTCGTCTACAACTTCAGTAGTGTTTGGCGGGTTATTTGGGATACCATTTGTATTTTGTTTTTGCAAAATAGTCACGCTTAATCCCAGTTTGTTGTTTTTATATAGTCTGTAAATGCCTTGTTGACCACGAAGTCAGGCGCCAACGAAACGAACTTCTCATTGGGGTCGTATCGCTGGTAACGTAAGAACTTCGAATTGTCACAAGAGACATTTGGGTTTGAAAGGTTTTTTGTAAAGAAGCTATTAATAGCTTCTGGGGAGAATATCCCAACAAAAAACTAAGGGAACTGATGAGGATCAGTGGCGAGATCCGAAACTATAGTCTTCCCTGCCTTACCCCTCGGCGGACAATGCCATACATTCCCCACTAATAAATATTTGTTTTTTATAAAAACAACAAACTGGGATTAAGCCTGACTATTTTGCAAAAACAAAATACAAATGTTATCCCAAATAACCCGCCAAACACTACTGAAGTTGTAGACGAGGCACGGTCATACTGTTTGGTTTATTGCTTTAACTAGCAATACCAACAACAACGTTATGTGCATTCGTCACAAAGTGACGACACATAGCAGTGGGAAATGTATTGTAGTTGTCTGTAAATGCCTTGTTGACCACGAAGTCAGGCGCCAACGAAACGAACTTCTCATTGGTGTCGTATCGCTGGTAACGTAAGAACTTCGAATTGTCACAAGAGACATTTGGGTTTGAAAGGTTTTTTGTAAAGAAGCTATTAATAGCTTCTGGGGAGAATAACCCAACAAAAAACTAAGGGAACTGATGAGGATCAGTGGCGAGATCCGAAACTATAGTCTTCCCTGCCTTACCCCTCGGCGGACAATACCATACATTCCCCACTAATAAATAGTTGTTTTTTATAAAAACAACAAAATGGGATTAAGCCTGACTATTTTACAAAAACAAAATACAAATGGTATCCCAAATAACCCGCCAAACACTACTTTACTAAATAAAACTAAAAAAATAGTAATACAAACTGGGGTATTTATTGACAAGGTAACTGATTATCTTAAAGAAGACGTTCCCGACTTGCATGTCCATAACGTAGTTAGAATTATCTTGCCGAGTAAGCTGTTGAATACTTCGCTCGATTACATCAACAATGTTATGTTCCATTGAAACGTCACACAGCTCAGCTCTTGTACATAATTTTATTTTTTAAAATGCTTTTTCGATTGGATTTACCATTGGAGAATAAGGCGGTAAGAATTTAAGGTTGCATCTTTTGGATTCGATCAAATTTTGTATGTCATGTCGCTTGTGTATTTGAGCGTTATCCATTATCAAGAACGAATTTTCCAACTCTGGATTGATTTCCTCCAAAAGACTTTCTATAAATAATTTAAATTTGTCTGCATTGACACTGGAATTAGAAATGATTGTGTGATTGGGGTATCCCCAATATTCATTGATCGTTGTTGGGGTATCCATTTTGTAAAGTCTTGAGCATATTTTTGTCTCAAGCCTAATGTTCTGTAGTCATTCATTTAGTAGTGTTTTGTATATGTAGCCATACACAATTAAATAATTATGAGCTAACCTGATTTTAGCTCGGGAACCTCTGATAATTGGGAATCTGAAGGAGAATCTATAACCTCGCCAAGTATTGCAAATGGAAATGCTCCAGAACCTACCGAAGCTACATCTACAAGACCCCGAAACAAATTGGGTCAGTATAACAAAATAATAAAAGACATGCAATTTTTATTACGTAAATTGTATGAAGAGTGTAGAACAATTTCCGAGACTGCAAATTTAACCTGCATAAAAATAAATTCAGCACAAGCATTAATAAGAAGATACAAAAAGAAATTCTGGAAGGAAAATAAGCGTGGAGGAAATATAACTAAATTTTTGACACCACAAGTTTTAAGTCTGATCGCGTTATAGAAAGTCAACCTTAAATTACCCTCAAAGCCATAAAAACTAAACTGTTGAGAGAAAATGATATAAATATTTCCACAAGCTCCATAGAAAATGGATTACGGAAATTAAAAATTACGTTGAAGATGGCCTCTAGTGAAATAGAACGAATGAATGACTCCAGAACATTAGGCTTGAGACAAAAATATGCTCAAGACTTTACAAAATGGATACCCCAATAACGATCAATGAATATTGGGGTTACCCCAATCACACAATCATTTCTAATTCCAGTGTCAATGCAGACAGATTTAAAGTATTTATAGAAAGTCTTTTGGAGGAAATCAATCCAGAGTTGGAAAATTCGTTCTTGATAATGGATAACGCTCAAATACACAAGCGACATGACATAAAAAATTTGATCGAATCCAAAAGATGCAACCTTAAATTCTTACCGCCTTATTCTCCAATGGCAATGTACAAGAGCTAGAGCTGTGTGACCAATCATAACATTGAAAAAGCATTTTTAAAAATAAAAGTTACCTTGTCAATAAATGTCAAGAAATACCCCAGTTTGTATTACTATTTTTTAGTTTTATTTAGTAAAGATATAAAATAAAATCACACCGAATTAAAGAATATTTATGTTAATTACATAGCCATACAACTGTAGTTGGTAATATTCTTTGATTTAATTTTCAAATATTGATTTAAAATTACTGGAAATATTATATTTCCTTGGATAAGAATAAAGGTTTCATTTAATTTGGAAAAAGTTTTATTCTATTTGTAAAAGGTTTCATTTAATTTGGAAAAGGTTTCGTTTCAAGTGGAAAAGGTTTCATTTAATTTGGAAAAGGTTTCATTAAATTTGGAAAAGGTTTCATTTAATTTGTAAAAGGTTTCATTTAATCTGGAAATGCTATATATGAAAGAAAATACATTAGTTATGTTTGAAATCTTCCAGCGCCCCCACAACAAAAAAATTAAAAATTTACAATGGCACTGTGAAAACATGTTCAATCATCTACATTTTGTCGACAACTGAAAAAGCTAGCTAAAGTTGTTTCGCTGCTAGAGATCAACATTGCCATAGAATTGGTAGCGGGTTGGAAAAAATTTTAACCGAGATTTTATGGACGCTATTCAAAGGTGTCCTTCTCTCCGATATATATATATATATATAATACTTACCCTAATGATGTAGGTGTCGTATACCTTATAAAGGCGTGCCCTTTATCATGTAAATCGGCTCCATAACAACTCGAACACAAATAGTAATTGGCGCACTGTTCACATTTGAAAACAATACCGGCTATGCCTCCCTTAGTACAACCCTCACATACAACATTGGGATGACGTACGCCTGAAAAGAAAACGATAGTTCTGACAAATATTCATAACATGGCTGAAGTATTTTAATCTTACCAACTTGGGCATTATCTACTATTATTAAATCATATTGATTCTGATATCCAACACGATAGTTGGTTCTATGGCCAGAATCCCAATTAACAACCACTGTATTTTCTGGCGAATGTACAGATCCCAATCTTCCGATTTCGCAAACAGTACCCACGTGTCCTTCTCCTTCATCTGTGGTGTAAATAAATATTGAATATAATTTTATAAAACAGAATCAAATATTAAGAATTTGTACAATGTTTTGAAATACGAATTGAACATTACACAATATGCCTTTACTTCTAGAATTAAATTCCTATATTTTTATTTTCCATTTGAAACATAAATATATATGTATAAATGGGCAATATTGCAAATTTTTTAATATTCCTTTTTCAAAAAATCCACTTTTTTATTTTGGCCATCGTATTTATTTATTAATTTTATGCAATAAATTAAAAAAAAAAATATTGAAGTTATTCTGCTATGAATTTCAGCGAAAAATTTACATATTTAAATATAATAACTTATTAGGTACATGTATACATCGTACGGATTATATCAATGCCCTTCAAATAAATTGTGTGGTTCAATAAATAGGAAATAATCCTAAACTAAAAATATATTATTTATTAAAAAAATATTATACATTTGAAATAGCGTCTAAATCGCGTAATCCTCGTTTAATTTGATGCGCATTCGGTTTCCAGAAAGTAGTAAAGGTTAACTTCCAATCCCTGTATATTGCGCAAAATTTTATGATTTTATTTATTTAGTTCATTTATGCTTTGATTTCGCAAAAGGTCAAAATGTGTGTCCGGTTTCGCGATATTTCCAAAAACAGTTTTTGCCAAATTTCGTGATTTTGGCAGGCCGCCGGCTTACTGATCGCAGGTACAATACGAATCAAATAACAGATATAAAAATTTCAACGGAAAATAGTTTTTTTAGAAATTTGGCGGCACAAAATGTTCAACTTTGGATGGATATTACTATGAAGCTGTGCATATTATATACCAAAATATATATCTAATTACATAGATTGGCGTGTACAACAATCCTATAATTGATGTTTGGAAATTCCTGATTGCGCATTGAAACTAGAAGCAGAATTAAAAAAATGCAGATAAAGATTCGAAAAACGATACCTAAGGGACGTACTCATCATTTTGGTAGGCCGTGGAAATATAATACAGTCGAGTACGCTTATACAAAACACACGTTATAACGAAATTTCCTTATAGCTAACTCATATACTTTAATAATTTTCGTGTTATAAATTAGTGAAACTCGGCTTCAGCTATGTTAAAAATTGGCATTTTTAACAAAAATCTCATAAAAGAAAATATCATATATACAGCGAACTTTTTTAAAAACACACGTTATAACGAAATTTCCTTATAGCTAACCAACTTCTTGGCCCCGAATTTTTAAGACATATTTTTAACACAAATCTCTTATAACGAACTACATATATAGCGAACTTTTTTAAAACGATCAAAGCATTTTTAACCATTTTTTTATATATTTCATGAGTTATAAGCTTGCAAACCGCAACTTCAAGAAATTTAAAACATTTTCTAATATTCCCATATATAGGGGAGAGGTGGCACATTTAAACAGTTTTGGCTTACAAGCTTCATATTTTGTTTTTTTTATTTTACAATCTTTGATTTTTTAAAACTTTTATATGGCATACTTTAAGTTCGATTTAAATATTTTATTATCGGTCCGCTGTATTGCTTCTAGCAATTTTTATAAATAACAGCAAGTCAAAATTAAAAACAGAAACATGTTACTCTAATAAAATCCTTTTGAAAATTATACGATAGATAGAAACCAATACCAATTTATACTGAAAAGTTGCTGTAGTTTTGTCCAAGCAAAAATTGAAAAAAAAATCCCTATCCATAAATTGTTATTTATTTCATAATGAATTTTGCAGATATATTTCCAGATTTTTTTAACTACGTATTCTGGAAATATATCTGTAATTAACTACGTTAATTACTCCTATAATACCTTTTTTGACGCCTCTCTTTCCCACCCCCGCCAACCGAGGGGGCGACCTCCCCTTAGGTAGTGATCGCGTACACACCATGATCCGTATCATGATGGGATTTGAGAGTGGAATAGAAAACCAGCTACAGAATCTACTTCAACAGCCAGTTTGTAAGTTTTACTGCTCATTTAAAAATACAATAATATTAGATTTTATTTATTCTACGCTCAAGCAAAAATCTACATTAGAGTATACAGAGTTAAAGTCAATACACATTTTACTAAGAGGATCTCCCATAGAGTAATTCGTGCGGTGGAAGTCTACATATAACAGTTGATAGTGTATACTAGATCGGACAGGAACTTATTCTAATAGAAGAAATTAGGAAATCTCAAGGTATTTATCGGTTTGTTTACGCTGAACAAATCCCTTTATCATAGTAGAAGTAAAGTGTATGAGATTGGTAATAGTTGAAAGACCACTACAAAAACCATGTTGATATGGACTTAACAAGGGTTGAATTTTGTGTGAAATTATAGTAGTAATTAACTTTTCGAACAATTTTAGAATAGCACTTAATTTTGCAATTCCTCTATAATTCGAGACATTTGTTAGACTACCAGACTTGTGTAAGGGTATTATATATGACTTCTTCCAACAAGTAGGAACATAACCATATTTAAGGGAATAATTAAATAATATCGTTAGTGGTAATGCTAATGTATCTGAAAAATTCTTTAGAATTATGCTGGGTATACCATGAGGGCCTGGACATTTAATAGGTTTTAAACTACGTAGATTTTTAGAGACCTCTTGACTTTGTAAGAAGGGCGTAAATATTTGATAGTTCATAAGGATATGGATCTTTAATCTGATAGGTAGTATTAGAATAAGTCGTGGCAAAAAAAAATGCAATTTCGGAGTTTTTTGAAAATTCTTGGTTATTGCATTTTAAAATTGTAGGCTTAGAAGAAACTTTTCTTTTTAGATTAACAAATTCATAAAATGACTTTGGATTGGATTTAAAATTATCCTTAATCTTGTTAAGGTAAAGATTATACAACTTTCGGGATTCAATTGTATATTTTGATCTAGCAACAGAAAATTTAACATAGTATTCATAAACTTAATCAATTCCCTTGCATTAGTTTCACAGATTATGAAAAGCTAAAAGGCTTGTAGTCATTGAAAAGCTCCAACTCACCAAGCCCAGATGGTGTGCCGTCTTCTATTTTAAAATCATGTGCGTACGAACTTTATCGACACTACAATTATCTTCAATGTATCATTGACTATTTATTTTATTATTTCCTTGCGTGATAACAGATGTGCAATTGAAAATAATAGAGGTATTGCAAAACTAAGAGCAGTTCCAAAACTTATTCAGTTTCATCAAGGGTAGATCGACCTTGACAAACTTATTACAACTTACTTGTCACGTTCATAATGGGTTTCTAAATAAATGTCAAACTGGTGTACATGAGTTGCTGTACATGGGTTTTCCATTAATACTTCTGTCATGGATTCGTTCTCACTTAGAGAACCGAACCCAAAGAGTATCTTTTAATGATATCCTATCTACAAATATATCTGTATATTCTGGTGTTCCTCAAGGTGGTGTTCCATCTGATATTCGTTGCTTCAACGTATTAATGTTTGCTGATGATGTTAACTTTTATGCAATCTTAATTCTTACAATCAATCAATTTTTTGAGTGGATTTTATTCGAAATTAATTATATTTTCATTTTTATTTAATAATAATTATATATATATATATATAATTTAATGTTTAATATATTTTTCTTTATACCAATGTTCAAGTAACTTTTTTTATATACATTTTTGTACTTATTTTATGTCATGATCTTATGTTTAGTATACTCTGAGTCCATGTTAAATTATATATACTTTTATTCTGCTGAAGTACTGCTTCTGCTCGACTTTCGAGTAGAATTTTAGTCTGGAGACAGATTTTTTGCTACTTTTGCTAGTTTTCGTTCTTATAATTAGTGAAATGTAGATGGGTTATTATTTATTGTCCGGTTTTATTGTCGTGTTTATTTAATACATTACTTTTTTAATTTATCTTTGAATACATATCGTTAGCTAAAATGCAAATAGGCGTATCTAACAAAAGCATAAGGAGAAGCAAAAAACTGTTTTGAATGAATGTCATGTGAAATGAAAAAGTATGCCCGGCAGGATGATATTGCATATGACGAATAATAGACTATATTTTTTTAACAAATTTAGTTATTTAGTTTAATGGCAGTCATAACAATTAAGTAAAAATGTGAATTTTTTGTTAGTTACGCCTTTCTGCATTTATCAAATAAACCCACTTGTAGTTACGTCTTTTTGTTTTTTGTTAATAGAAGCTCCTTTTTTGACCGCAGACGTGTAAAACTTTGTCAACACATGTAGTTTATTGACATTCACAATATTCATTCAAAAAGTCAATTTTCAATTTTTTGTTAGTTACGCCTTTTTGCATTTTAGCTGACGATATATTATATTTCATATTAATAAGTCAATTTTAAAATCGACGCCTCGGAACCATAGTATGCTAAGTCTGAAAAGTGAGTTTTTCAGTAGAAGCTTTCAAAGTATGGAAGTTTCTTTAATCGTGCGTGCCATGTTAAGTACATTTTTGCTTATAATGCTTATTTGGTTTGGATTGACCGATGATTACCAAAATTTCAGTGAATTTAAATTAAGGACCGTAGTATCTAAAAACGTAAAGAACTTTAAAACATGCTAAGTCGACTTAGCATACTATGGTTCGGAGGCGTCGAAATGTAGATTGTTAATTTCTTCAATGTGGTCTTCGGACTTTGAAATTACCATGAATAAATATATAAATAAATCTGCAACATGATTTGTACTCTGTTGCAAATATGTGTAGTGTTAATGGTATGTCATTAAACCTAAAAAAAAATAAAAAAAAATTGTCATTGTACAGATTCGCACAAATTGCAAAATGTAGATTCGTTTATTGATCTTGGAGTTATTTTGGGCAGTAAACTACGTTTCAATTTAAATATAGAGTATTGTATTCACAAAACCAAATCATTATTAGGCTTCATAAAACGAAGTTACCAAACGCTTATTCATTAGCCTCTTTGTAAATGTTATTCTAAAAAAAAGAATCTGTGCAAGTTCAAATTCATTTATTTGCTCTCAGAGGTTTACGATGGTACTCAAATGATTCTCTTCCTCCATACGAAAATGGTCTGAAGTTAATTGACCTTCCCACACTAGAGAAAAGACATTTAATGCTCACAGCTGTTTTCATTAATAAACTCTTGCGCGGCCAAATTTAACCTGAGTTCTTACTAGGTGAAATTAAATTTAATGTACCGTTACCCGTTTGTACCCGAAAATAACATTAGCCAAATCTAATTATGAATTATGTAATGCTCTCCGATCTTTATGTGAGGGTCGTACCTAATTTATTGCGCTCCGTGCAAAAATACTCACCTTCTCACCTTTATAAGGTTTGTCAGACGTCCGTATTACCCAAATACGCAAGGACTCTATTTGCATCTGCGCCAATTAAATACGGCGAAAATAGACGAAAACATTTTTTTAATTGATCGAAAAAAGTTTACATTTATAGAAAAACAAATTTTTCAATGACTAGAATTCTATTTTCAAAAAACAAAAATTTTAAAATATTAGATATTAGATTTTATTTATTCTACGCTCAAGCAAAAATCTACATTAGAGTATACAGAGTTAAAGTCAATACACATTTTACTAAGAGGATCTCTCATAGAGTAATTCGTGCGGTGGAAGTCTACATATAACAGTTGATAGTGTATACAAGATCGGACAGGAACTTATTCTAATAGAAGAAATTAGGAAATCTCAAGGTATGTATCGGTTTGTTTACGCTGAACAAATCCCTTTATCATAGTAGAAGTAAAGTGTATGAGATTGGTAATAGTTGAAAGACCACTACAAAAACCATGTTGATATGGACTTAACAAGGGTTGAATTTTGTGTGAAATTATAGTAGTAATTAACTTTTCGAACAATTTTAGAATAGCACTTAATTTTGCAATTCCTCTATAATTCGAGACATTTGTTAGACTACTAGACTTGTGTAAGGGTATTATATATGACTTCTTCCAACAAGTAGGAACATAACCATATTTAAGGGAATAATTAAATAATATCGTTAGTGGCAATGCTAATGTATCTGAAAAATTCTTTAGAATTATGCTGGGTATACCATGAGGGCCTGGACATTTAATAGGTTTTAAACTACGTAGATTTTTAGAGACCTCTTGACTTTGTAAGAAGGGCGTAAATATTTGATAGTTCATAAGGATATGGATCTTTAATCTGATAGGTAGTATTAGAATAAGTCGTGGCAAAAAAAAATGCAATTTCGGAGTTTTTTGAAAATTCTTGGTTATTGCATTTTAAAATTGTAGGCTTAGAAGAAACTTTTCTTTTTAGATTAACAAATTCATAAAATGACTTTGGATTGGATTTAAAATTATCCTTAATCTTGTTAAGGTAAAGATTATACAACTTTCGGGATTCAATTGTATATTTTGATCTAGCAACAGAAAATTTAGCATAGTATTCATAAACTTAATCAATTCCCTTGCATTAGTTTCACAGATTATGAAAAGCTAAAAGGCTTGTAGTCATTGAAAAGCTCCAACTCACCAAGCCCAGATGGTGTGCCGTCTTCTATTTTGAAATCATGTGCGTACGAACTTTATCGACACTACAATTATCTTCAATGTATCATTGACTATTTATTTTATTATTTCCTTGCGTGATAACAGATGTGCAATTGAAAATAATAGAGGTATTGCAATACTAAGTGCAGTTCCTAAACTTATTCAGTTTCATCAAGGGTAGATCGACCTTGACAAACTTATTACAACTTACATGTCACGTTCATAATGGGTTTCTAAATAAATGTCAAACTGGTGTACATGAGTTGCTGTACATGGGTTTTCCATCAATACTTCTGTCATGGATTCGTTCTCACTTAGAGAACCGAACCCAAAGAGTATCTTTTAATGATATCCTATCTACAAATATATCTGTATATTCTGGTGTTCCTCAAGGTGGTGTTCCATCTGATATTCGTTGCTTCAATGTATTAATGTTTGCTGATGATGTTAACTTTTATGCAATCTTAATTCTTACAATCAATCAATTTTTTGAGTGGATTTTATTTGAAATTAATTATATTTTCATTTTTATTTAATAATAATTATTTATATATATATATATATATATATAATTAATTTAATGTTTAATATATTTTCTTTATGTTCAAGTAACTTTTTTTATATACATTTTTGTACTTATTTTATGTCATGATCTTATGTTTAGTATACTCTGAGTCCATGTTAAATTATATATACTTTTATTCTGCTGAAGTACTGCTTCTGCTCGACTTTCGAGTAGAATTTTAGTCTGGAGACAGATTTTTTGCTACTTTTGCTAGTTTTCGTTCTTATAATTAGTGAAATGTAGATGGGTTATTATTTATTGTCCGGTTTTATTGTCGTGTTTATTTAATACATTACTTTTTTAATTTATCTTTGAATACATATCGTTAGCTAAAATGCAAATAGGCGTATCTAACGAAAGCATAAGGAGAAGCAAAAAACTGTTTTGAATGAAAACTATAAGCATGTCATGTGAAATGAAAAAGTATGCCCGGCAGGATGATATTGCATATGACACATAATAGACTATATTTTTTTAACAAATTTAGTTATTTAGTTTAATGGCAGTCATAACAATTAAGTAAAAATGTGAATTTTTTGTTAGTTACGCCTTTCAGCATTTATCAAATAAACCCACTTGTAGTTACGTCTTTTTGTTTTTTGTTAATAGAAGCTCCTTTTTTGACCGCAGACGTGTAAAACTTTGTCAGCACATGTAGTTTATTGACATTCACAATATTCATTCAAAAAGTCAATTTTCAATTTTTTGTTAGTTACGCCTTTTTGCATTTTAGCTGACGATATATTATATTTCATATTAATAAGTCAATTTTAAAATCGACGCCTCGGAACCATAGTATGCTAAGTCTGAAAAGTGAGTTTTTCAGTAGAAACTTTCAAAGTATGGAAGTTTCTTTAATCGTTCGTGCCATGTTAAGTACATTTTTGCTTATAACTTTGGATTGGATTGGCCGATTATTACCAAAATTTCAGTGAATTTAAATTAAGGACCGTAGTATCTAAAAACGTAAAGAACTTTAAAACATGCTAAGTCGACTTAGCATACTATGGTTCGGAGGCGTCGAAATGTAGATTGTTAATTTCTTCAATGTGGTCTTCGGACTTTGAAATTACCATGAATAAATATATAAATAAATCTGCAACATGATTTGTACTCTGTTGCAAATATGTGTAGTGTTAATGGTATGTCATTAAACCTAAAAAAAATAAAAAAAATTGTCATTGTACAGATTCGCACAAATTGCAAAATGTAGATTCGTTTATTGATCTTGGAGTTATTTTGGGCAGTAAACTACGTTTCAATTTAAATATAGAGTATTGTATTCACAAAACCAAATCATTATTAGGCTTCATAAAACGAAGTTACCAAACGCTTATTCATTAGCCTTTTTGTAAATGTTATTCTAAAAAAAGAATCTGTGCAAGTTCAAATTCATTTATTTGCTCTCAGAGGTTTACGATGGTACTCAAATGATTCTCTTCCTCCATACGAAAATGGTCTGAAGTTAATTGACCTTCCCACACTAGAGAAAAGACATTTAATGCTCACAGCTGTTTTCATTAATAAACTCTTGCGCGGCCAAATTTAACCTGAGTTCTTACTAGGTGAAATTAAATTTAATGTACCGTTAGGTTTGTACCCGAAAATAACATTAGCCAAATCTAATTATGAATTATGTAATGCTCTCCGATCTTTATGTGAGGGTCGTACCTAATTTATTGCGCTCCGTGCAAAAATACTCACCTTCTCACCTTTATAAGGTTTGTCAGACGTCCGTATTACCCAAATACGCAAGGACTCTATTTGCATCTGTGCCAATTAAATACGGCGAAAATAGACGAAAACATTTTTTAATTGATCGAAAAAAGTTTACATTTATAGAAAAACAAATTTTTCAATGACTAGAATTCTATTTTCAAAAAACAAAAATTTTAAAATACGCATTGTCAGAGTTGCAAATTTTCAACTTTATATTTTTATACGCAATGCGTATTTGGGTAACATTCATTGAAATACTTGTATTTAACTTTTTAGGTGAATAAATTCGTACGCATACGCATGAATTTAGGTACGACCCTGAAGAATATAACAAATTAAATAATAGTATATCTTTATCTGAACCTCTGCATGTCATAAAAAAATTGTATTATACGTTCTTAGTGCTTAGCAACAGTTGCCAGACGTATATTCAGGATTAGTTCTATTTATTTTATTGCTGTGTTGTGATTGTCTATTGTCGTGAATCGTAGGTGTTAACCGGCTGAGGTTTTACTGTAGCTGGTTTTCCCAATCTACTATTCCAGAATATGAGGTATACGCGCTCCCTACGTTAAGGGGCGGGAAAGTGTGGCGATGAGAACGATCGTAAAATAAACATATATACTGGTAACATGAGCAAGTCTGCCAAATTTCATAACATATCCAGTTACAACACGTGCAGCCAACATAACATTCGCAACCGAAATAATAAAATTTTTCCACAATACAACAGCCATCAAAAATTATAATAATTCAGCAGGTGACATTTAGAGTTAAGTTAATAAGTTACAAGTTTGATTTCTAAATAAACAAACGGTGTGGTTACCAAACGGTGTGGTTACCGATCTTTTAAAAATTAAGCATTAAGCAATCTTTTAATTTACATTTGTGATCAAAAAATATGAACACAAAGAGTATAGATGAAACGTATTTAAAATAATCACAATTTTTTTAGTTTATTAAAAACATTGAAATGTATGTCAAATATATCTGTAATGGTCACACAAACAAGTTCAAAAAGTTCGTTATAACCGCGTTCGTTATAAACGAAGTGATACAAATCACGAACGGGTACAAAGTTATTGAGGCCGCAGATAGGTTAGGATGAAAAGAGGGGTGGATAATATCATCACATGTACAACATGGGAAGGACATACACATAAGCCAATTGAGGCCTGTTGTGCGCTCTAAAAATGCAGAGAAAGATAGAATTAGGGAATGTTTAGATTAAACATTTTGGGTTTGATTCCCCTATGATTCTAAGAACTCCGTGTTTTTTGAGAACTCCTTCAGTCTTCTCCATTTACACCCCTCAGATCGGTTAGTCCGTGAAAAGCGTCATTTCCCAAGATTGTTTCCGAAGGCATGTAAATGCTGGACAATGGTACAGGAAATGTTCCAGCGTTTCACTGTCTTCCCCACACGCTCTACACATGCTGCTACCTTCGCATCCTATCTTGAGTAGATGTGCCTTCAGGCTGAGGTGTCCTGTAAGAATACCCGTCAGTCATTTATTTATTTCTTGTTTAGCATTAGGATTTGCTTAGTTTTGTCTTCATTTGGGTCACTATCTCGTTGCCTATGATTCCTTGGTGACCCGGTACCCATATAATACATACAGGTCCTTGTTGTGAGAAATCATTTATGACATTTATACGTTCCAGTAAAGTTTTGGATTTAACTGTAAGATCGTACTGTGATCTGTAAGACGAAGTGAAATTTCGGTACCCGGTCCTTCGATAAAAAGTCCCAGTCCAGTTTTTCCTCCTAGTCGAGAACCATCTGTGTAGCAACAGTTACCCGCCGGCGTCTGAACTAGTGTTCCACTATTCCATTGTTCTCTATCTGGTAATATACTTTCGCAACGTGTTACTACTCTCGCTTCAGGTATGCGGTGTGTCTGTAATATATTTTTGTGCGGTATGTTGTGTCCGGTGTCTATCCACTCGTCCATTGCCTAAAGTGTTAAAGCTGCAAGCTGTATGTATAATATTGTCTCCAAGGCCCTAGTTGGTGATGTACGCATTACTCCACATATACCTAGGCGACACGTTCTTTGAACTTTCTGGAAAGCTTTTACGACACATTTTTTATCCATTGCTGTCCACCAGACAACAGACGCATATGTTAGAAATAGTATAATAACGCTGTCATAGTTCCAGTGTATCATCTTGGGATTGAAACCCCCATTTAGATCCAGAGATACCAGCATCTATGGGCCTTGTCAGGCCTTTGCTGTATGTGGTCTTTCCATTTAAGTTTCCTGTCTAGAATTACTCCCAGATACTTAACTTTGTTTGATATGGTGAGCTATTTTTGTCTTTCTAGTGAAAATCTCCTCGGTTTAGCCCAATCGTAGGCGATGTTTACCACCGTTTCGGCTTTCCTTCATAATAAGTTAGGATTCATTCCTCTAAGAAGTATTATAACGTCATCTGCATAACAGACTGGTTCAAATCCTTCATCGGTTAAGTTCGTTAAGAGGTGTTCCCCGACCTACTTTGTCTCTGATCGTTATGTCCTGTATACTACAGCTTATCCATATATTCCTCGGCATATAGTAAACCCAGTCTATGATTGCCCGGTCAACTTGGAAAGTATCTAAAGGGCTAAGCAGAATGCTCGCGTTGAGCCATCCGTCGCGTTATGTGTTATCGAAAATACAACAACCACAAGGAAACGATAACACCAACGCTTGAGTTTGATGTGCGCTGCGCTTCGGAGTTAAAAATATGTTAACTTTTTGCGTGCGTTAACGCGATAACAAAAAACGCTCAACGCCAACATTCTGCTTAGCCCTTAAGGATTGGATAAGCGTGCTGACATTGTTGAAAGCTGGTTCAATGTCAATGCATTCCCGTAATTTATACATTTTCTTAGCGAAGGATGTCCTCAATATAGTTTACTACCTAATGTAAAGCGGTTTCCATTGATCTCCCCTTTACATACGCATGTTGTTTATATTTCAGCGTATCATTGGGTGTACTGCTCTTTATCATGGTGTCGATTGTACGTTCCATGGTTTTAACCCTACGGTCAATAACCGGGTACATTTATACCTTTTTTTTGAATAAAAATGCTATAAAATTTTTAATAATGGAGATATTTGGATCAAATTTTGAGGAATCATTCTTGAGGTACTTTCACTGATATACATGTAGGAACTAAAAATTATATATACATTAAAAGAATATATATTTAAATCCATTGTTGAAAAGGCAAGTAGGCCGAGCTGGTGGTTTCCACTGGGATTTTGAATAAAATGCAACTTGTTCCATAAAAGTTGATTTATTTAACAAAATGTATTTCTATTAAAATTCCTAAATTACAAAAAAAATTAGGAATTAAAAAACTATAAAATAGTAAATATAAAACAAGCCATACTTTTTGATATGAAAACCACAAAAACTTTTAAAATAGTTCAAAAAAACAGTTCCTGAGCACAGCGTATTATCCAACTTATTGGTATTTATTCAGGACAGAAAATGGCAGTACTCAGGGACGCTACTTGACATTTTTTCTAAGTTTCGTTAAATATTTACAATAAATTGACATTCCGAAAAATTATTATTTCATAAGCAACAGTGTTGCAAGATCGTTTACAAATCAATGAGATTTTGGGAGTGCCGCTAACATTCCCTCCGCAGTATGGCAAGGAACCTTTCCGCTGCCAGACTCTCGTTGAGGGGCTACGTCCAAAATTGCCAATTTAGTTACAGGCCGATCCATGATACCTCGTTGTGTGAGCACTTTTGCACTACGGACCTGTCCATCACTTGCCAATCTCGTTTGAAGTACTTTACCACGCAGCCAAACATTTCGAGGTAGAGAAGGATCAACAATAATCACTAAGTCGCCCTGACATAATGGTTTAGATTTTTCATACCATTTCGACATACAAGTTAACGAAGGCAAAAATTCAGCCAACCACTTTTTCCAAAATATGTTTGCATATTGTTGTGAAAGCAGCCAATTTTACTTTAATAATATGCCACTGTCGCTGCAAACTGATATCGGTTTTAACCCACTTGAACTTCCCACTAGGAAGTGATTTGGAGTTAAAGCCTCTGACGTTTTGTCGTCCACAGGAACATAAGCAAGAGGCCTAGAATTTACGATATTTTCAACTTCTATTAATGTACTTAATAGGAGCTCATCACTAGGACGCCTTGCTGGCATAATTTTATATAAAATAGTTTTAATTGATCGTACCAGCCGCTCCCACGCACCTCCCATGTGAGGTGAGGCAGGAGGATTAAAATTCCATTTTGTCGTAGTACTAGTGAAAGTTTTTACTAACTCATCTTTATCTACCTCAGTTACCGCCTCACGTAACTCTCTCTCTCTCTGCGCCAATAAAATTTGTGCCATTGTCACTATAGAATTCAAGTGGAATTCCTCTTCGTGCCATAAAATTTCGAATGGCTAGAATACATGAACTTGTTGTCAGCGAATATGCAACCTCGATGTGAATTGCTCGTATGGTCAAACATGTAAACAGACATCCATATCTTTTTTCCTTGTGACGATTGACGGTGACCAAGATGGGACCAAAGAAATCTATTCCGGTAAAAGAAAATGGTGCACCGAATGAAGCCAGTCGTGCTCTAGGCAATTTTGCCATTTGTGGACTTTGTGGAATAGCTTTGTGGATTTTACACATTTGACAGGATCGTGTTATTGTTTTAAATGTCGTACGTCTGGAAATCGAGAATTTTTGTCTGATTTCATTGATGGCTGTCTCATGATTCATATGGTGAAATTTCTCATGATAGTGTAACAATATCAGTTTTGTTATATGACATTCTCTAGGTAAGATAATAGGGCGTTTTTGTTCCCAAGGCACATCTGCTTCATCAATTCTTCCATACACACGTAAAACGCCATCTTCCAGATACGGTGATTTGCAATAAATATCGCTGGATTTGTGTATAGAGGCTTTCGACATAAGTTGTGATATTTCTGCGGAATATGTTTCACTTTGAGCCTGCCTATATAAAATTGTTTCTGCTAGTTTTAGCTCCTCTTGAGTTAATTCATGAGTTTGTTTCTTAATTCTACGACAATTGTTAATAAATCGTAGTACATATGCAGCCGTCCTTAAAAGGCGGACCCATTTCGAAAATCTGAGTACATCAAAAGTTGTATATAATGTTGTAATTTTAAAAGAATGATGTACTCGTTCTTCTTCCGTTGGCTCAGGATGAGCGCTTGTTTTAGGCCACTCCTCTTCAGGCAAATGTAAAAAATCTGGACCGTTAAACCATCTACTATCTATAGAAATGACAGGTATCTTTGACCATTTTGTAGCATCGTCAGCTACGTTTTGCTTGCTACGGACCCACTTCCATTCATTGAGCGAAGACAACTCTAAAATCTCTGTTACTCGAAAAGCCACAAACTGATTATATTTTCTGGCATCAGAATTGATCCAGCTTAGCACTGTTTTTGAATCAGACCAATAATATTTTTTAGATATTTTCATGATATTATTTTCTATTACAAATTTGGCAAAACGAGAACCTATAAGGGCGGCCATAAGCTCAAGACGTGGCCCGGTGTAATCTTAATAGGCCGTACAGCAATCGAAGTACCTCAACTACTCCTGGCACATTAGCAGGATGAATCAACATCTGTTGCACGCTTTGGAGAGCTTCTCCCTTAAGAGATTTTTGAAGACGGATTAAGTTCTCCGCATAAGTGAAGTTGCAGGCGGCAGTTGACCATTCCAAAGTGGAAATAAAAATGGGCAACTCTTCCGGATTGCCAGAGAATGGTGGCAATTCCTTCGGCATGGATTGCCTAGCATTTATGTGCGACTGTAGTAGTCTGTTGTGAGGTTCCAGACTTAAAGGTGGACAAAATGATGTCGCTGTATTGGCATTAGGAGAAATATTCATAGTCGAAGACATCGGTGCATTCTGTAAGAACGTATGTGGATCTGAATTATTAATGTATGACTGCTGACGTGGCTGATGAGAAGCGAAATTCGTATTGCGATTCAGTGGAGCTGGATACTCATTAGGTGAAATATTCATGGTGGTAGAAATTGGAGCAGTTTGTAAAAAGGTGTGGGGAGCAGAATTATTAATAATTGTTGGCTGATAAGGAGGAAAATTTGCATTGCGAATTAGTGGAGGTTGAGGTAAATGTGGATTTACGGTTACATGAGGAAGATGATCAATGACACCTGACTGCACTTCTGGGTGGCATACGCTTGTAGTGGCCGTGTACATTGGACGATTTGGTATTGACAAGGTACTCGCAGAAGCAGTGGAGACAATGGGCACAAATGAAGTATTTGCAGTTTGGTGATTATGATTTATTTGCATGTTTGTTTTTGGTATATTTTGCGTATTGGCGTGACCTGACATGTCACAATAAACAATCTCGTGGGGCAAGCTTGTAGCTTGCTGATTTGTGTTGGTACATTGATTATTAGCGGCAGATAGATGTCTATCTTCAGGGAGAATTTCTGATGTTTCATCTTGATTTGGAACTTTATTTAGCCAATTTTGTACGTTTGGGATTTGTTAGACGAAGTATCACTTATATCATCGGCTTCCTCAAGAAGTTGGTATTTTTTATTTAGATATTCTGTATTAAATATTCGCTCTTCTTCAAGTCTTTTAAGTTGTAATTGAATTTTACGCGAATGTGACTTGTTAGAATGAGCAGAACTCCTAGTTGTAGCAGTGGATGCTGGTGAGTTAGGTCCTATGGCGGAGCACTGCGGACATTTTTAGGTTATGTCCGAAGTGGAATTTTTGCAGTTGAATTGTTTGTTGCATTCTATGCAATATTTCTCATTTTCGTCAGGGGATTTTTGACTTAGTGAAATATTGTGATCATTGTGTGGCTGACCTTCTGAATTAGATAACTCCATTTTCTACTTACTGCGAGATTGGCAAGTTATTGTAGACGCTGCAGTTGGCCCAGGATGAGACCACAAAAAGAATTTTAAAATGTTGAAAAGGCAAGTAGGCCGAGCTGGTGGTTTCCAAAGGGATTTTGAATAAAATACAACTTGTTCCATAAAAGTTGATTTATTTAACAAAATGTATTTCTATTAAAATTCCTAAATTACAAAAAAAAATAGGATTTAAAAAACTATAAAATAGTAAATATAAAACAAGCCATACTTTTTGGTATGAAAACCACAAAAACTTTTAAAATAGTTCAAAAAATCAGTTCCTGAGCACAGCGTATTATACAAATTATTGGTATTTATTCAGGACAGAAAATGGCGGCACTCAGGGACGCTACTTGACATTTTTCTAAGTTTCGTTAAATATTTACTATAAATTGACATTCCCAAAAATTATTATTTCATAAGCAACAGTGTTGCAAGATCGTTTACAAATCAATGAGATTTTGGGAGTGCCGCTAACATCCATGTTTAAATGATAATCTTTCTAAAACAATCAAAGTAAATTCGTTATAGCTTTCGGATGGGTTAAGTTTTTATAGATATTTTTTTTATTGGGATCTAATTTGGATTTTCCCCAACCCCTCTGCAAATTTTTGTGACCCTAGACAATATGGAGCCATCAGGTCGACTCGGGGAATTCAGAAACTACCTTGGTTTCCCTTGGTATACAGGGGCAAAAACAATGATTATTGTTCGTAATTTTCCAATTATTCTTCACATTGAGCCTGAAACTTTTTCTATAATCGAATTAGTCTGATTTATTACAATCCTAAATTGGAGTACGTACATAAACTATCATAAAATAACGTTTTAAAGTATTAATGTTTGGGGAACACCTAAATAAAATCCCAATAAAAAAATAACTAAAAAGCTTAACCCATTCGAATTTACTATGATTGTTTTAGATAGATTATTATTTAAACCTGGATTTAAATATACATTATTTTAATGTATATATAATTTTGACAGTCGTATTGTGTTCTCCATCACTTGCAAACGTGCCATTTTCTTAAAAAAACGAAAACAACTAAACGCAAAAACCAAAATTTACTGCTATTCTTGTTTTGTTTCACTCAACAGTTACAAGAATAAATTAAATAAAAACTACAACATTAAACGACAGTGCGACGAAGATGAAGTTGCCTCTCCGAGGCATTTAATGATGAGTAAGAAAGTGAAACCAAATACTTCTCCATTGAGAGCAGCAAATCAAAATTTGTATCTGCCTCTCCAAACATTGAACGATAATGATATCAACAACAATGATGATTATCGATAAAAATAAAAATACCTCCAATTACTATACTCAAGTGCAAAATTGAGCAATTACATGAATTGTGTAGAATTCTGAAAATATCAGATTGTTCAATTCGAAAAATTTCGATTGGTTTGAAATTATAAAAGGATACTGATGTTGAAACTTTTTGCAAAGCTCTTAAAGAGAATCTTGCTGTTGTTACGTACACAGCAAAACATGAAAAACCTTATAAGGCAATTCTTCTAGATCTGGACAAGATGGACCCGAATGTTGTGAAAAGAGACATTATTAATAGGGGCTTAAAATGTATTGATGTGAAGTTAGTAACTAAAAATAGTGAAAACCGCATTCATGAACAAGTTTTATATGTAGTGTATTTCCAAAGGAAATCCATTACACTTAAAGAATTGAGACAAGGATTTTCAGCAATAAATAAGATCATAATCCGCTGAGCAAATGCAAATCAAAAGCTGACCAATTTGAAGTCATCACTTCCCTTGCATTCAAATTTTTATATTGAATAATAATAATTTGAAAATAATTTCATGGAACGCAAGAGGTGTTCGCAGCAAATTAAATGAATTATATTATTTTTTGGATAGTCAAAATATTGATATATGTCTTATCAATGAAACATGGCTTAATGGCGATTACTCGATTAAAAGCATGAATTATGTTTGTTACAGGAAGGATAGGCAAGATCAAAGAGGAGGTGGTGTTGCAATTTTTATCAAAAAGAATATGGAGCATCAATTGTTGACTAGTTTAAATACTTCAGTAATTGAAAACATAGGTTTAAAGGTGACTTCAGATATAGAATATATAAATATAGCATTTCCAGATCAAATGAAACCTTTTCCAAATTAAATGAAACCTTTTCCAAATTAAATGAAACCTTTTCCAAATTAAATGAAACATTTTCCAATTGGAATGAAACCTTTTACAAATAGAATGAAACCTTTTACAAATAGAATGAAACTTTTTCCAAATTAAATGAAACCTTTATTCTCATCCAAGGAAATGTAATATTTGCAGTAATTTTAAATCAATATTTGAAAATTAAATCAAAGAATAATAACAAATAGAGTTGTATGGCTATGTAATTAACATAAATATTATTTAATTCGGTGTGATTTTATTTAATAGCTTTACTACATAAAACTAAATAAATAGTAATACAAACATTTTAATAAATAAATATTTTAGAACAAGAATTGAATACCCGGTCCTAAATGCGAAATACATATTAGACTTAATAAATTTTTGAAAATGCATTTTCGATTGGATTCAGCATTGGAGAATAAGGCGGTTAGAATTTAAGGTTGCATCTTTTGGATTCGATCAAATTTTTTATGTCATGTCGCTTGTGTATTTGAGCGTTATCCATTATCAAGAACGAATTTTCCAACTCTGAATTGATTTCCTCCAAAAGACTTTTTATAAATAATTTAAATCTGTCTGCATTGACACTGGAATTAGAAACTATTGTGTAATATACAAATCCCGCGTTGTTTATTGCTGCAATTAGAGTGACATTACGACCTCTGCCCGTAGGTAACACAATGTGTGCTCTTGTTCCTTGTCTTGAACGGGCTTGGGTTCTTCGTAGGTGAAGATTAAATCCACACTCATCAATGAATATTAATTTTTCTCGTTGTTGCGGTATCCATTTTGTAAAGTCTTGAGCATATTTTTGTCTCAAGCCTAATGTTCTGGAGTCATTCATTCGTTCTATTTCAATAGAGGCCATCTTCCTCAGGTTCCAAATTATCAGAGCTTCCCGAGCTAAAATCAGGTTCGCTCATAATTAGTTAATTTTATTGTGTATGGATACCTATACAAAACACTACTAATTCAATTTGTAAAACATGAACCAGAACTTCATTTATAACGGTAAATTTTTCTTTAATTTTTAATTTTATTCATATAAGTATTCATATTAGCACAAAGAGAATTATAATAATGTATAGTTCGAAGAGAAGATCGAAAAATTATCTCTTATAATAGATCATTTATTTTAATCGTTGCTATGCCAAAGTTAAAGTATTTTTAAATACAGTGAACTCTCGATAATGTGAGCACTCAAACTGACATTAGAAACAAATTCGAAAATATGAACAACCCCGACGTTGAAATTTTTACCGTAAGTAGTCCTCGTTGAGCTGATTAGAGTGATATATATTTTATGTGGGGGAAATGCATACTTCCCGAGATATGGGCCTTGAAATTTCGGAGCATATCTTGATTAAAACGGCCGTTTTAGTAATGCCACAAAGGCAATATGGGTATCATTTTAAAGCTTACAACGAATGCGCATACATGGCTACGCAATCCAAACCCTTTTTTAACACTAGATTGCCGAGAGCAGTCATTTTGACGGTTTTTAAATTTCAAGTACAAAAACAATTGTGTATATTATGACTTAGCTTTTTAAAATTTGGTGACTTTTTCTACCACATAGAACTACGTTTATTAATCATAGTAGCTGCTTCCTCCCCTCTTTCATTCCCCGTATTCACATGTGCTATACCTAAATAGCCTAAAAGCGGTCATTTTGACCTTTTTGAAATATTAAATAATCAAACTACTTTTATTACTGTGTAAAGTAAATTTCTTATATGACCAGATCGGTACAACAACATCGAAACCCGTTTGCTACTCTAGAAACACATACGAACACACAAATCGGGAAAAATTAATTTTATATTTCCAGTCGATTTCACTCTTAGAGTAAAGTCTTCCTCTTTTTTCGAACGTTTTGTCCGCGCTCTTATTTTTCAAAAGGGGAAACCCGAGAGCCCTACCACCGAAAACAAATAATAACAACGTTTTGTATGATTGTAAATAATGTAACAAATATTAAAAAAATAGTTTAAAAAAATTTCTTTACACAATAAAAAATTTTTCAGAATGAAGTCATTTTGACCGATTTTAGGCAATATAGGTATATACAAAATTCCCGTCTTTCTAGTGTTAAGAGCAATTTTCAAATCAAATTTAAGGTTTTTTAAGAAGCCGGCCTTCGGCCGGGGCTTAAGACTTTCACCTATGGACAGACGCATACATGGCTACGCAATCCAAATTCTTTTTTAAGAGCAATTTCCAAATCAAATTTAGGTTTTTTTTTAAGTAGCCGGCCTTTCGGCCGGGGCTTAAAACTTTCACCTATGGACAGGCGCACTCATGGCTACGCAATCCAAATCCTTTTTTAAAAGCAATTTTCAAATCAAATTCAAGGTTTTTTAAGTAGCCGGCCTTCGGCCGGGGCTTAAGACTTTCACCTATGGACAGACGCATACATGGCTACGCAATCCAAATCCTTTTTTAAGAGCAATTTCCAAATCAAATTTGGGTTTTTTTTAAGTAGCCGGCCTTCGGCCGGGTCTTAAGACTTTTACCTATGGACAGGCGCACTCATGGCTACGCAATCCAAATCCTTTTTTAAAAGCAATTTTCAAATCAAATTCAAGGTTTTTTAAGTAGCCGGCCTTCGGCCGGGGCTTAAGACTTTCACCTATGGACAGACGCATACATGGCTACGCAATCCAAATCCTTTTTTAAGAGCAATTTCCAAATCAAATTTAGGTTTTTTTTAAGTAGCCGGCCTTCGGCCGGGTCTTAAGACTTTCACCTATGGACAGGCGCACTCATGGCTACGCAATCCAAATCCTTTTTTAAGAGCATTTTTTTTTTTTCGAACGTTCCCACGCCTCACTTTCCCACCCCTGCCGACCGAGGGGGCGACCTCCCCTTTCGTAGGGATCGCGTACACACCATAATCCGCATCATGGTGGAATGTGAGAAGGGAATAGAAAACCAGCTACAGAATCTACTCCAACAGCCAGTTTGTTATTAAGTTGCACTACTCATTTAAAAATACAATTATATTAGATTTTATAAATTCAACATTCTTGCTAAAATCTACATTAGAGTACACAGAATTAAAATCAATACAAATTTTACTGAGTGGATCTCCCATAGAATAATTTGTGCGATGAAAATCTACATATAATAGTTGATAATATCTACTAGATCGAAAAGGAACATTTATTCTAATAGATGAAATTAGGAAATCAGAGGGTATATTACCATTTAATATTTTTAGTACCATCATGGTGTTCAACATAATACGTCTACTTTTTAATGTAGGTAACCGAATTAATTTTAACCTGCTAGTGTAAGAAGGCAACACAAAATCACTATTCCAATGTAAACCCCTCAGTGCAAAAAGTAAGAATTGTTTCTGCACTGATTCGATTTTATCGGAATATATTGCATATTGAGGATCCCATACAACAGAACCATATTCTAATATAGGTCTAACAAGAGACGTGTATAGTTGTTTTGTTATATAAGGATCCGAGAATTCTTTGGCCCACCGTTTTATAAAACTTAATACACCATATGCTTTATTTACCATAGAAATGACATGATTGTTAAAGTTTAACTTTGGATCCATTAAAATACCAAGATCCACGAACCAAGATCAACTGTTGATAAAACCGAACCGTTAATATTGTATTGCCTCATTAATGAAGAATTTCTAGAAAAACACATATGTTTACATTTGTTCAAATTTAAATCCATACAATTTAATCTGCACCACTGAAAAAGGTTATTTAAATCATTTTGGAGTAAATTGGCTTGTTTCTCAGAATTATGGGTAATGAATAACTTGACATCATCTGCATACATTAACAATTTAGAATGTACTACAGAAGTAGGCAAATCATTTATAAACAATAGAAAAAGAACCGGCCCGAGGTGACTTCCTTGTGGAATACCTGAAGTTACGTTAATCGATTTTGAGAGACATCCTTCAAACAAAACTAGCTGTGATCTATTTTGTAAGTAAGATGATATCCATTTTACTAAGTTTAGACTGAAACCCATATTATCTAATTTATATAATAAGAGTTCATGGTTAACCCTATCAAAAGCTTTACTAAAATATGTATAAATGGTATCAGTTTGATTTCGCTGAACAAATCCCTTTATTACAATTGAAGTAAACTCTATAAGATTTGTTATAGTTGAAAGACCACTACGAAAGCCATGTTGATATGGACTTAAAATGGATTTAATTTTGTGAGAAATAACAGCAGTAATTAATTTTTCAAACAATTTTGGATATCACTTAATTTTGCAAATCCTCTGTAGTTTGAAACGTTTGATAGACTACCAGACTTGTGCAACGGTACTATAAAAGATTTCTTCCATATAGTGGGAAAATAACCAAAATTTAAGGAATAATTAAAAAGCAACGTAAGAGGCGTTGCTAAAGTATCAGAACAATATTTGAGAATTATGCTAGGTATACTATCTGGACCTGGAAGTTTAATTGGTTTTAGAGTATGTAAATTTTTAGCAACATCTTGACTTTGTAAGAAAGGCATATATATTTGATCTATTTTGGATAGCTCATAAGGATATGAGCTTATATCTGGACAAACTGCAGATGAATAAGTAGAGGCGAAAAAATTTGCAAAACATTCTGCTATTTCAGAGTTTTTTACAAACTCCTTATTGTTGCATTTCAAAATTGTGGGTTTTGAGGAGACTTTTCTTTTTAAGTTAACAAACTCATAAAATGCCTTCGGATTTGTTTTAAAATTATTTTTGATCTTGTTGAGGTAATTATTATACAATCTACGGGACTCTATGGTATATTTGGACCTAGCAACAGAATAACTAGCATAGTCTATAGATGAGCCTGACTTCTTATATTTTCGAAAAAGTTTATTTTTTAATTTTTTTATACTTGATAACTCACGTGAAATCCAGGAATTTCTGTCAGAATTTTTAATTCTAACAGTTGGAACACATTCAGAAATAAATTTATTTAGAGTATTATAAAATTTATCTATTATAAATTCAAAATCGGTGTGATTCTTACATTGACATGCAGCTGTCCAGTTTACAGATGAAATAAGAGAATTAAGCTTTCGAAAATTGGTTTTTTTATAGTTAAGAATATTTTTAAATGAATCACATGAACTTTCGTTAATTGTAGAATTATGGCTCGTGTTTATATATAATGTTGGATGATGATTATCTTCTGGAGTACATATAGCAGGAATTCGAATTAATTCAAAAAATTGTGTAAAATTTACAAATATTAGATCAAGGATTCTATCATTACAATTTAAAATATTATTTATTTGAAGGAGATTAATTTCACAAAATCGATTAACAATATCAAATGTATATTGGTTTACATTTGCTTCAGGTGTCAACGGCGTTAAACTTTCTGAGTCTGGCAATGAGAGCCACTTTACAGATGGCATATTAAAATCACCAAGAACTAAAATTCTATCGGAATCATTCATAATATTAATAATTGAGTTTAGTGCTGCTAAATGCTGATTATAAATATCAAGATGTGATGAAGGAGGTATATATGAGCACGTAACGAATAGTTTAAATTTACCCAATTCAATTGATATGCAGATAAATTCTATGTCAGAAAAACAATTTAATTTAATTAAATTAGTGGAAAATTTGGCATCAACTGCAATAAGGACGCCGCCACCTTTTTTACCAGTACGATCTTTTCTAAATATTTGATATTTTGAACACATAATTTCACTATTTAACACAGACGTTTTGAGCCAAGTCTCAGTAAACACAATAATGCTAAATTCAAAACCAATGCTATCAGTAAATAAACGAGTTAATTTAGTGTTTAACCCCCTTACATTCTGATAGCAAATGGTAAATAGGTTATCTAGTTTTTTGATACTGGTTCAGATCTCTGTGGTAAATGAGCTAAATTATCTGATCTTTCTAGAAATTCTTTAACAAACGCTCTAGCAGGCCAAAAATCTTTCGATATCAAACTTGGAAATATATCATCATGAACTAATATTTTAAATGATGATCTACTTTCAAATCAAATTCAAGGTTTTTTAAGTAGCCGGCCTTCGGCCGGTGCTTAAGACTTTCACCTATGGACAGACGCATACATGGCTACGCAATCCAAAGCCTTTTTTAAGAGCAATTTTCAAATCAAATTCAAGGTTTTTTAAGTAGCCGGCCTTTCACCTATGGACAGGCGCATACATGGCTACGCAATCAAAATGTTTTTTCTTTCAATTTTAGTTAATATTATATAATTTACAATGATATACTATATTTATTTTTAAAGCACTATTCAAACCCTTTAAAATGATACCCATATTGCTTTGGTGGCATTAGTAAAACGGCCGTTTTAACCAAGGTATATTCCAAACTTTCAAGGCCCATATCTCGGGAAGTATGCATTTCCCCCACATAAAATATATATCACTGTAATCAGCACAACGAGGACTACTTACGGTAAAAATTTCAAAGCGATCCGGGTGGAGCCCCTAAACTAGACTTAAGCCATAGTTTCTAATTTCAGTGTCAATGCAGACAGATTTAAATTATTTATAGAAAGTCTTTTGGAGAAAATCAATTTAGAGTTGGAAAATTCGTTCTTGATAATGGATAACGCTCAAATACACAAACGACATGACATAAAAAATTTGATCGAATCCAAAAGATGCAACCTTAAATTCTTACCGCCTTATTCTCCAATGCTGAATAAAATCGAGAATGCATTTTCAAAAATAAAAATATGTGCAAGAGCTGAGCTGTGTGACGTTTCAATGGAACATAACATTGTTGATGTAATCGAGCGAAGTATTCAAACGCTTATTCGGCAAGATTGTTCTAACTACGTTATGGACATGGTTTTGAAAATCCCACAAGCTGCAATTCGGGAACCCCTTCATAAAGATAAGCAGTTACCTTATCATCAACAATTTATTAAGTCAAATATGTATTTCGCATTTAGGTATTCAATTCTTGTTCTAAAATATTTATTTATTAAAATGTCAAGAAATATCCCAGTTTGTATTACTATTTATTTAGTTTTATGTAGTAATGCTATTAAATAAAATCACTCCGAATTAAAGAATATTTATGTTAATTACATAGCCATACAACTCTATTTGTCATTATTCTTTGATTTAATTTTCAAATATTGATTTAAAATTACTGCAAATATTATATTTCCTTGGATGAGAATAAAGGTTTCATTTAATTTGGAAAAAGTTGCATTCTATTTGTAAAAGGTTTCATTCTATCTGTAAAAGGTTTCATTCTATTTGTAAAAGGTTTCATCCCAATTGGAAAAGGTTTCATTTAATTTGGAAAAGGTTTTTTCATTTAATTTGGAAAAGGTTTCATTTAATTTGGAAAATGTTTCATTTAATTTGGAAAAGGTTTCATTTAATTTGTAAAAGGTTTCATTTAATCTGGAATTGCTATGTATGCTCCTGCTATTTTCCTGGCGGAAACCGAGGTATTTCAACTAGAAAGAAACAATTTTCTTCCGATTTACGCAAATTGACAAGTTGCGGAAACAAATTTCTAGTTGGTGGTGATTTTAATTCCAGACACTCTCATTGGGGCTGTTCTAGAAACAATTCCTGGGAAAATGCATTATATGAGAAAATCCACATGAACGATCTCCAAGTTTTGTTTTCATCAGATATGTCGTATATACCAGCAGATACCAGAAGACAACCCTCTTACTTAGATTTGTTTATCACAAATATGTCTGAGAATATTCGTGGAGTTAAGGCATTAAATAATCTCGGCTCTGATCATTTGTCCATATTTTGTGAAATTAGATCTATAAAGATAAACAATGTTTGAGTTATAACTATAACAAGGCAGACTGGAAACGTTATCGGCATTATATTAACCGTAATTTGCATACTTCAGACTACGAAAATTCTGTTCCAGATAAAAGCACAGTTGACTCGTATATTGATAGCTTTACACACATTTTAAAATCTGCTGTTGCGTATAATGTACCAAAACGAAAAATGAACTTTAAAATAAACACAATACCACAACATATTAAAATTCTGATCTAACACAGAAATATATATTCCAGAAATTTTAAACGCTTTCGTGATGCAAACGACCGCTACAAAATGAATCGACTCAACAAACAAATTAAGAAAGAATTGTTTGACCACAGGAATCGTTCATGGAATGAAATGTTATCTACTTTGGACAAAGCATCTAAACCGTTTTGGAAGTGATAAGAATACTATTGATGAAGTGGATAGAATTTCTGTAAAGGTCCAAAAAGCATATTTAGTCTGTCCAACGAATTTGTGATACGCGTTGAAAATACTTGTGAAATTCTGAAGAAGTTAAAAAAAGAAAATCGCCTGGTATGGATGGCATAAACAATATTTGTTTGAAGAACTTACCTCCTAATGGAATTGCAGTATTAACTTCAATTATAAACTCCTGTTTACGGTTTAGTTATTCCCACATGTATGAAAATGTGCAAAAACCATTCCCATTAAAAAATCAAACAAATCTGGTAATTCTACTTCAGATTATAGACCTATAAGCAAGGTACATTAATAAGGTAACCTTATCAAGGCAGCTGATGGTAACATTATATGTCAAATAAAATTTTCGTTATTTGGATTCGCCGTAGGAAAATACAAAACGCAAGTTTCAAACAAGAATTGTTTTAAAATAAATTTTATGAAATATGTAACAACTAGAAAGCAATGCGGTATATTCGGACATATCAACTAGTGTTAAATGTTCTATGGAGCTTAAGCAATTGTGCAAGAATCCCGCGACAATTGTCTCATATTTGATTATCTAACAGCACTAACAATATTTGAGTATTTGGAATATGCAAATATGTTATACATACATATATACCATATCGGACCAAATACATCCACATATTAGATATGATTTTAGAGGAAAAATATCTTTGTCATATATTGTCAATTTATCCGAACTTTGTCTTTCTCGAGAAAATATATATACGTCATTTTGTGAGTAGTGGTGTACCCCAGGGGTCTGTACTTGGGCCTCTATTGTTTGTTATGTATGTTAATGATTTGCTAAGTTGTATTAGTAGTAGGACCTGTATGTCATTTGCATTTGCTGATGACTTGCAGATTTTGTTTAAAGGAGAATATGTGTTTTTAGATGTTTTGCAGTCCTCTATACATTTTAATATCAATGTGTTAGTAACGTGGTTATCTGCTAACGGACTCTCAATTAATACACGAAAGAGTAAAGTTATGTTTTTTGGGAATTTGCAAGAGAATTCAGTAAATGTTTCCATTTATAATAATTCTATAAATGTTGTAAGCTCTATGAAATGTCTTGGTTTGTTTCTTGATAGTAGTTTGGTGTTTGATGTGCATGTTAATTCTTTGGTGTCCAAGGTAAACTTTATTTTAAGAAAGTTGTACTCTTTGGATATGGCTCCACCTAAGAGCATTAGAATTCAATTGGCCCATGCATTGATTATGCCAAATTTTTTGTATTGTATTGAGATTTTTGGGGGTTGTTGTGGATTTGTATTACGTAAAATTAAACTCTTGTTCCATAGGGTTATGCGATATGTATATTGTGTTAAACGTCGTGATCACATTTCTCCTTACGTTAAAGAGTTCCTCGGTTGTACCTTTGAAAGTTTTGTGAGTTTAAGGTCAATGTTGTTGTTCTATAAGGTATTTAAGTTGCAGACTCCTTCCTCTGTAGTCGATTTGTTTCTGTTTTCTAGATCTGTTAGAAACATACAAATACTTGTTCCGCGTTTGTGTCCTTTATTGGAAAAAGCCTTTTTTGTACGAATTGCTAGAATTTTTAACACCTTACCGCCTTCTCTTAAAACTTTTAACTCTTCCTTAAAATGTTATCGAACTCATTTATACGATTACTTCAACCTCAATTCATCTTAAATTCATGGGTTTTGCTTACTTGTTTGTGTTTTTATTGCATAACTGATTTCAACATTTAAATAAATATAACTATAATAAATTATATATTTTTTTATATTGATAATTGTGATATAATAATAAGATATTTGAACCTGTAAATTGAATTTAGTGTTTGAGAGTAGATATAATATTGAAGTCCTTTGCCCTATGTGATAGGTCGCTACATCAAATAATGGAATAATAATAATAAAAATGTTTTTGAAGTACAATGGTTCTGAACCCCTCCAACTGAATAGACGTTAAGATATCATTAAGCTAATACACTGTTAGTTTTAAGCTTTTGGAGTAGTTTATATTTTGTTGTTTTTTGAATCGCTTTTGGCCCTTTGGGCTAGATTCTCGTTTATGAAATAAATTGAAATTGAAATTGAAATTATGTTTTGTTTATTATCCACATAAAATCTAACAAATCATGTTTACTGATCATCATTAAAACTTTCATTCTTATTGGTTGACCAGTTCCGCTTCAAATATAACATTTTATTGATTTCGGGATATAATTTGTGAGAAATAAAAGGACGACTGGTTCATAACTGCGGATACAATTATGATTTCAAATTGTAATGAACAGACGGGCTGACACACATGCCTGATTGATTCAGCTAGTAGAGATACGACCAATTCGGTATACGAAAATATGGGTATAGGGCTAACATTTTGTGGCGTTATAAAAACATTTTCAGCATGGACCACGTATTGAAATCACTCCACCGCCATTTTATCGCATTTACAAATGCTGATTTTAATTTTTATGATGGTTTTCATTCATAAAATTATAATTTACTCAAATAAGAAGAATTAAAAAAAAAGAATTAAAAGTAAAATAATATTTCTTGATACTTCAAAATTCTGTGTTCTGATTGGTAGAAAACAATTTGCTTCAAAATTGATATGTCAAAGCAAATTAATTTAAATACGCTTTGCCTGCCGTTATGACATATCATGTTCCCAATTCGCCGATGCGGCTACCTTAGTCTTGATTTAGATTAGGCGAGTTTACTTGCGGCAAGTCTTTGTTTGTAGGAGAGAGGGGCAAGGGGTATAGAAATGAAAAAAAATTGCTCGTACCGACAATTTTCTGGCAATTCGTTTTGTGTTTTTCGTATTTGTTGAAATTTTATATATATTTAAATGTGAAAAAACAACAAATAAAAAAATATTTTGGAAACCGAATTGCCTTGTATAGACGCATGGAGCAAGTTCAAAAGATAACGATAAAAATTGCCGCAAGTAAACTCGCCTAATATAAATCAAGACTTATATATCTACCTTGCCTATTAGCCTTTTGTCATCAAAAAGTAAAATATTGGATCAAATTATCAAAGAAAAAATAATTAATTTTATTGATCGAAACAATATTATTCCTCCTCAGCAATTTGGATTCAGGAGAGAACACAACACAAACCAACCTTTGTTTAAAATAAGAAATTTTGTTCATGATAACTTTTCCTCTAGCAAATCTACTGGTATGGTCTTATAGGATATGAAATCTGCTTTTGATTCTGTATGGCACAATGGTCTTGTCTACAAGATATAAATTAAACTTCCCTATGGTAATCATTAAACTAATACAAAGTTGTCTCTGTGGGAGAACATTCTTTGTATCCATAGGTGCATATTGTTCAGTGAAAAAATCGATTGTTGATGGATGTCCTCAAGGATCTTGCCTTTCACCTATATTATACAACATATACACTTCCGACATCCCTGTTCTACGAGGATGTACAGCTTCCATTTTTGCAGATGACACATCGATACTCAGTGCTGGCACGTTATCCTGTAATATCATTGCCTGTTTAGAAACTGCTTTAATTCAGCTAGACAACTATTTCTTCAAATGGAAAATTCTTCTCAACACAGACAAAACGGAAACCATATTTTTCATGGTTATATTCTACACAACGATTACACTGTTTGACAGATTTTGAGACTATTCAACAGAAGATCAGCAGACTCACAGAACATTTTATAGATAGATGTAAAATGTCCCAATACCTGCACATTAATGAATTAATATCATCATAATTTTATAAATTTAAAGTATTCTACCCAAAAAAATTGTTCAAAAAGGTTTTTTTCTTGCGCTTTTCCGTGAAAACTTATATTAGGAGTTTCTAGGAGTACCGTTTTCTGTTTTCGTAAAGAAAAGAGTTATTTCATTTCTATATAAATCTGTCACTTTAGATCTTCCCGGTGTCCTGCGTGATCGACTTGTTTTCTCTAGATCTACCAGGAACACTCAGTTAATTTTCCCGCGCTATTCCACTTGTTTATATGAAAGATCTTTTATTATTCGTTCGTCACGTTTGTGGAATCAACTTCCTGTTGAACTACGACATTTTTCTTTTTCGCGCAGTGTATTTCAACGCAAGTTTGAAGATTTTGCTGTTAATTACATGCTGGACTAATGTATTTTTTAATTTGTTTGGTAATTTTATTCAGTTCTTTTGCTATATTAAACAATAGTCTTTACTGCTTTATTTTACATGGCTGGGGAGCCTTTTCTGCTTTGTAGTTTGTTAATTAAAATCCATATATTATGTTAGTATATGAACTGTTTAGTTTTAAAATGAATTTAAATATGCTTTAAAGTTTGTTAAGATATATACTGTTTTTTTGGCATGTTGCGATATTTATTGGCCAGATGGCTTTTTCGTGGCAATAAAATATAAAAAAATATTATCTAATTCACTGAATTATACATCAAACAATGTTAAAGTAGAAAAGGAATTATAAATTCCTAACCTCTTGTATCTATATATAAGCAACAAAAATGTACAAATATCCATATTACACGCAATAAAGAAATTGAAAAAAAAAATTTGAAATATATAATTTTGAGTTCCTACATCTAGATCTGATCCGTTTAGACTAATTAAAAACAAAAAACCTCACGATAGTCCAATTTTTTAATGAATTACAGAGCTATCTTTGGATGGGTACAAATGTACCACGGTTATTGATCTACGTATATTTTTTTGGTTATTGACCGTAGGATTAAGTAGGAATGAAGTTAGGCTTACTGGCCGATATGATCTTGGGTATGAAGACTACCCTGGCTTCCTGCCAGACTTTTGTTGTGTACGGTAAAGTTAAACATACATTAAAAAGTGTGGCTAGATGTGGTGATAAAAATATCGCTTCTTTTTGTAGTAACGCGGGGAAAACGTTGTCCGGTCCTGCCGCTTTTAATGGTGAGAACCTTTTAACACCATTGAATTGCCAAATATAGTGTCCTCCGATCTTTTTCCCTATCTGCCATGACATCGTCCATTGTCGATGTTTTCGATGAGAAGTGAGCATTCATTAGAGACCGGATAACAGTTCGCATAGTTCGTGAAAATGTGTTTGACTGTACTTATTTCGAAAAACTGTATATAAATACTGTAATGTATATAATTCACCTTGATTTTGCCAAATCCAGTTCGGTCCTCGTACTACTCTAATCCCAGGAGGAATGACAGCATGCATTTCTGAAAAAAGAGATCAGATGTATCATTAAGCATATAGAATATTTAAAAACTGCATTAATAAATACAAAAAAATAAATTTAGACCATTATATATATTTGAATTGTAACCAAATGGTTGAAAAAGAATTGTATATATATATATATATATATTCTTAAATCTAAAGAAGCAACGTATATATATATATATTCTTAAATCTAAAGAAACAACGTAAATTTCGAAAATTCTTTGAGGAAATAAACTCAACTATTATAGATGTACAAAAAATTCCCGTCACCTTACATATTACGACCGGGAGTTGTGAACATATTTTATAAAACCTGGGACAATCGGTTCAAAATCTGCTGCCGGACTTTACTAGAATTCCAGGTTTTGTGATTTTCGGACAGTGGGCCTAAAACGTGGAATATATAAATTAAATTGTACAATTTTAAAGAAGTCAAAAAATGTTCAATCTGTGGGATTTATGATTACCCGTTGGCTCAATTAATTAAAACACTGTTTAATAAGTCAGAAGTTTAAAAGAAAACTTTAATTAATTTAATAAAATGAATGGAGAGAATGAAGAATAGTCTTTGTACGTCTGTTCTTTACCGTCGTATGCCCTGATCGTTGTTGGTTGATTGATGTTTGTATGTAGACTTGGTTTGGTTTTTTTTTTTTCCTACAAATATCCGAAATTGATTTCGGATATAAACTATATTTATTCTGAAAGCCTAGTAACAGGTTTTGGGATTTTCGGGCAGAAAATTTACACTTTTAATAAAGTCAAAAAATTATGAATATCAAAAATTGATTTCCGATATAAACTCTAAATATTCTGAAAGCCCATGACTGACCTTTCAATCGGATGTATTCACTTAGTGCCAGGTTTTGGGATTTTTGGACAGTGGGCCTAAAAGTTGAATCAAATCAATTATCAGAACATTTACAATTTAAATAAATTAAAAAAAACTTGATTTGGACCAATTTTTTACTCCCTGGTCATTTAAGATTGGATGTGTAATTACTTAGTGTCATATATACATTTATAAACCAAAATATATGTCAGAGGTATGATTACTTTTGAAGCTATCACTACGCATCAATGCGGATGCTTGTGTCTACAACCAAAAAAGTTCCCTTTTTCTATATTTAGATTAATTGAATGCAATGTGAGTACATTTCCCCATTGTACCACGCCAATTTTTATTGTAATGATGCGTATTTTTGCTAAGTTACCCAGACATATTTTGAAGTGGGAATGACCCTTCTTAAGATATAAGATTAGAAAATTAATATTAGTTCCGAGGGATAATCACTTTCGATGCCATAACTCCACATCCACGCGGAATTTTAGAAGTTTATATAGCCTATGTTATTTTCCTCGGTGAAAATCTCAGTAACATCTATTTAACGGGCTTTGAATCTAGAAACGAAACATTTTTTTATTAATCATTGATACTTTGTTGTTGGGCTTTTTTGGTCAGGTGTTTGATGAAAATAAAAACTGGCTTTTATTTCATATTTTGCTCGACGTTTCGTTGGCTTTTTTCCAACATTTTCAAGAGCGTTTTTTATTGATCTATTGACAAAATAAAAATTATAATTTCTTTTCAATATATATTGCACTTATTTTTTAACTTACTTTAATTATTTTTCATTTTGTTTATTATTTACTTAAATTAAAAAAACGGGACTCCACAACGTTTAAATAAAATAAATAATAAATTAAATAATAAAATAAATAAAATCACAGTTAATAAATAAATAAATATATCACAGAACTGGTGTTTTAGGTTATTGCAATTGAATACTGAAGCTTAGTATTGTCTTTGTCTTCCTTCGTGTTTATGGATCTGTCAATTCGTTGTTGTATTCTTAGGCTTTCTAGTGTGTATCTTTTGTTTTCGTTTTTAGCTTTGTCTAAGATTCTCACATTCTTGAAATCAGCTGTGTGGCCAGTTTCTTTAATGTGCTGTGAGAGTGCTGTTTTTTCCGTTCCTTTGTTGATGTCATTTTGATGTTCCTTCATTCTCACACCTAACATTCGTTTAGTTGTACCCACATACACTTTCCCGCACTTCTCTGTTTTGCTGCCTTCACATATTACTTCATACACAACATTGTTTTCTTTTTGCTTGTCTGCTTTTTGTTTTGTTCGTTTAAATATCGTTTGTAGTGTGCTGTTTGATCTGTGTGCTAATGTTGTTGTTGTATCTCTTATGATGTTTCTCAAGTTTTTTGTCTCCGTCAAGTTTGGTATATAGGGTACACTGATAAAATTGATGGTTTGTGTGTCGGATTTTGGGGTGTCTTGTTTTTTATTATTATATTCATATATTATGTCGTCTATTAATCGTTGAGGATAGCTGTTTTTCTTCAGTATTCCTGTGTACTTTTCTATGTTTTTCCTTAAGTATTGTTCGTCCGTGATGTATTTTATTTTCTTTAGGAGGCTTCTTGCAGTATTCACTTTCATATTTCTTGGTTGCGTCGAGTGATAGTTTATAATGCGTCCCGATGATGTATCTTTGGTGTACCATTCAGTTTGTAATTTATTGTCATTCCTTATTATTAGTACGTCTAAATATGGTAATTTATTATTGACCTCTTTTTCTATCGTAAATTGAATTTTGTTATGATATTTATTTAGAAGAGTCAGAATATTTGTTTCGTCGTGTTTGTTTATAATGGCAAATACATCATCCACATATTTCGTCAATAGTTTTATTTGTATTTTTTATTTCCTTCATGTAGACTTATTCTCAATCGCACCACGCTTATGTTTGATTGATGTGTATTTACACCTACGTTATTCAGACAAATTTTGAAGACGTTATCTGTAACCGTTTCACTATTGATGCTAGTTCGGCAACACGCGCAAATTTGAAGATTTATACAATATGTCATGTCATGACATGCTGTGTAAATCTCTTTAACTTCTGTTCAGGAGGTTTTGTGTCTGTCGGTAATATACAAACAAACAATTTTTTCTATTTTATATATGGGCAATATTACCAATTTCTTAACATAGCTGAAGCCGAAGTTCACCCCTTTATAACTCGGGAATTATTAAAGTATATGAGAAAAATTTAATTGTTTTGGATTTATTAATCTGTCGTTTCAAACTTGTCATGATATTGACCCCCCAATTTTATTTTCGTGGAAGCTGTGTGTTCTTCAATGTAGAAATGGCTAAAAACAAGGTGAGGCAACCCAAGTAAAAGTATAAGCATAAAAAAATGAGTACGTCCCTTATGTATCGTTTTTCGAAAATATATCTGGCTTGATTTTGAGAGTTTTTTGAATTATTCTTCTGGTTTCAATGCGCAATCAGGAATTTCCAAACATGAATTATAGGATTGTTGTTGTACCCACGAGTCTGAGTAACTTTATTTATATTTTGGGTATGTAATAGGCTCAGCTTTAAAGGTTAAAGTTTTGTGCGATCAAATTTCTAAAAAAATATATTTTTCCGTCCAAATATTTATCTGTTTTTGCGTCTTCTTAATAAAAATCCATCTACAAGAACAAGAAATTTTGCAAAAATATAGCGTATTTAATTGAATATTCTTTGGATCATTCACGTTTCAATTTGTGACTTTATACAGATTTTGAACTTTTGCGAAAACAGAAGTTTAATAACGTCAGTCAAAACCGAGATGTACACTATTTATCTCAATAATGGAGGGAGTTACTACATTCATGGTTCTTGATGGACTGTATTGAAATAGGTATAGATCGATGTATTATTTTAGGGTGTACGCCGAAATCGGATGCGCTTAAAGGCGTAAAATTATTCGCGTTTTAGCCGTCAAATGAAATTCGCAAAATATACATGGATTGAATGATAACCTTCAGTACTTCCTGGAAACCGCAATGAGTAATTTAAAATTAAAATGTATACTTCACAATATATATGTAGTTTAAGATTATTTCATATATAGAACCACACGATTTATTTGAAAGTTCTTATTATAATCCACAAAGTATATACATGTACACAAGAAGTGATTATTTTTATATAAAATATGCTGTAATAACTAGTGATTAACAAATATTTATAAACATTAAAAAAAAATCTAAATAAAAATCTCAGAAGTTAATAGTTCATTTAAAGAACACCTTTGACTTCGAAAGGCTTCGAGGTAGAAATCCAGTACATTATGTAGGAAAAGATCCATTTATAATGGCATGGGTAATATCAAATCAATTGTTTGAGTAGAACAAAATCGATTTTATAGAAACAATATTAGTCGAAACAAAATGGTCAGCATATGTTGACAGTTGTATGATTTGTTCCCATTTTAAAGGTAACTCCATAATGCCTCTCTCAAAGAAGTCCTGCTCTCAATTTGCAAAAAAACACTAGTAGTCAATTTTCACAATCCTCCCTAGATACTAATTTTTTATCATTAAAGAAATTTTGCAATGCAATAAAAAGATTATAATCGCTTGGTGACATGTCCGGACTGTATGGCGGGTTTATTAAAACTTCCCAACCAACTTTCAAACCCGTTGTAGCGTTGGCCTCTCCTATTGACCAATTCTGCCCGTTCCTGGTCAATTTTAAATGGTTTAAAACTGTTTTTTTTTTTTTTTTTGTCAATTTTTAGCTTCTGGGCGATGTTACAGCTGCTAACATGCCGGTCAACTTCGATCATTAAAAATTCGTGAACAAAATCTATAAAACTAAAATTGCACATTATTGGCTGTTACAATATCGGAGCCATAAACACCATTCCACCCAATTTTAGCCGCTTGGCTTGCATTTTCGCCAAAGAAAAACTGTAAAATGTACCGAATTTTCTCACAACTGAACATTTTCGAAAGAATCGGCATTATAGATATAGGCCTATATTTACTAGAATCACCATTCTTTTTTGAATAGGCACCATTTTTGCAAATTTCCACAACTCTGGAAGATAATTTTATAGAAAGCATCAACGACCTCAGCATAATCAATTCCACGAAAGAAAGAAGCATTAACAGGAATACAAGAAAAATCGAAAACATCTACGGATTGATTGGAAACAAAAGCAGAATTCAGAGTCTCAACATCAACATTTCCGACTTCTCTGGCATCAGTACACACAAACCATTTTTATTTAATATTGACTACACATTCTTTGTGGATTTATGTACATATCTTAATGAGCAATAAATTTTAGTTTTCTTATAATTTGTTTGGCTCCGTTACGACGACAAAACTATTTCCAATTTTCAACATTTCTATCGCGAAGATAGGACATATAAGAAATGTCACGAAGAGACAAATGAAAAGTGCTGAAGACCACAGTTCAAAATATCAACTTTGGATGTTGATACCCAGAATAAAGTTCAACAAAGTTATATGTATCAAAGGCGTCGGAAAGCGACACAGGATCAACAGAGCTGCAATCTGCATATTCATAAAAACACAATACACAAGAACTAGGAACATTAATTGATAGAAAATAAGCCACAATATCGCCATGGGGCAAATAAACCACACCAACAAAAACACACAATTGCTCACAATTACCTCGCAAAAAACATTTTCAACAGCTCCATAAGAACTTCCTCTACCCACCAAGTTATTTTTAATATTCTGTGAAACATACATTACAACACTACCTCCTTTATTACAAGTACGATCACTCCTATAACAAAAATAACTTCGTACTTGTATAGCATTTGTGGAAACTATAGGTTTTAAACAAGTTTCTGTCACACCAAATATGCCAAGATTATCACCCTCTAAAATATTTATCAATTCATGTTTTTTTTAAAGTATTCTTACTCAAATGAAAACATCTGAGATTTACATGACCTACATTAAGATTATTTTTAAAATTGCATAACTGACTTCCAAAAAAAACTATTGTCGCTAACAATATTACCAAAATTAGTTGAAAATTTCATTATTTGACCATATAATTTAATTGGAAAATCTTGCAATATTCATATGACATTTAGATTTTTATATAATTTTTGTTTTATTGGATTACTTCTAGTGTACTATTTGTATTTTTGTATATTTGCATAGATATTATCTTACAATACATATATAATAGGCTTAGTAAGCTTTCTTTGTATTGATATTGAATTAAATAAAATAAATCCACCTACTAGAACGGCGGGTACCGGCCATTCAAAAACACGAAATTTGGTAAAAAAAAGGCTGTTCAAAATATCGCGAATTCATATCCGTTTCAATAAATAACCGAATACGGAAACCATACTTTGAAAAGTTCAGCCAAAAGAGAGATGTACCCAATTTATCTCATAAATACGATGAGTTGGGTCATCCATGGTTCTTAATGGACCACATTAAAATATCTATATGTATATAGGTATATAAAATATGGATGCGCGTTAAAGGCATGTGAAATTTTTGGATATTATTCGCGTTTTACGAGTTTGTGGGCACTTCAATGCAACGTGCACTACATCTTTGCTATGAAATGAAATTTCGCATATGTAAAAGGAAACGAGATAGACACATGGTTCCTTTGAGAATATGATAGAATCACTTTCTGAGTCAATTTACGCATGTCCGTCTGTTCGTCCATGTATTTTTGTGAATAAAGTACAGGTCGCATTTATGATCCGATTTGGATGAAATTTGGCATAGGTCACTTATTTGGCCCAAGGACGAACCCTATTGAAATTGGGAAAAATCGGTTCAGATTTAGATATAGCTCCCGTGTATATTTTCGTCCGATTTAAGGCAAATGGTGCACCAAAGTGGCACATCGTAATGAATTAGGTGTAGAATGGTGTGTGTTAAGTTTCCTGAAAATCGATTCAGATTTAGTATAGCTCCCATATATATTTTCGTCCGATTTAAGGTAAATGGTGCACCAAAGTCCTTATATATCTCTCGATTTGCACGAAATTTGGCATAGCGTAATGAATTAGGTCTAGAATTAAGTGTGTTAATTTTCCTGAAAATCGGTTCAGATTTAGATATAGCTCCCATATATATTTTCGTTCGATTTAAGGGGACCCCCCCCCATTCTCGGTGTCAAAATTTTTTTTGATTTAATTCGAATCTACTCTAATTCTAGAATGTTCCTACAAAATTTCAAGTGAAAATCTCAAGAACTCTTGAAGATATAGCCGATTTATTGTGCAGCATCAAGTGACGGCTAAAGGGCTTCTCAAACTTTAAACGCGTTTTTCTCAAAACGAATGGCGGGCACGATAACTCAAAAACTAATAATCCAATCGGTTTCAAATTTTGACACGTTTCTCTGGGAGAGTGTAGCTCTCGTATGAACTAGGATAAAGCCAATCGGTGAAGATCTTCCTTATTTTTTAACTTAGTTTGTGGTAAAAAATAGGCGATTTTCCATAAAAAAAATTTCAAAGTTCCGCCATTTTGTTAATTATTGTGCGAAGTCAATAATCCTAGTTCATACGAGAGCCAGACATGTCCTCTTTCTAACACAGTTGGAATTTTTGGATTCCGATGTTCCAGTGAGGAGTTATCATGCCCGCCATCGAAAATATGGACTTTTCTTTGAACCCCAAAAACAACAACAAAACAACAACAACAAATTTTGGTAAATTATTTTTCTTCCTTTTTAAATCTTCAAATATATATGTGCCAAGTTACAAACCTTAACAAGCATTGGTATTCATATACCAGCTCATTTAAAACTTAAAAATAAAAAATCGAGAATGGGGGGGGTTCCCTTAAGGTAAATGGTGTACCAAAATCCCTTAATATATTTCGGTTTGCACGAAATTTGGCACAGCGTAATGAATTAGGTCTAGAATGATGTGTGTTATGTTTCTTGAAATCGGTTCAGATTTAGATATAGCTTCTATATCTGGCCAAATGAAAAATTTAGTATCGGTTTCAGAATGACATGTTTATGGGTCCAATTTCATTTTACTGGTCCTTTAAAAATGCGACGTCTGTTAGGATTCATCTGTTGAATATACCGAAAGTAGTGAAGGGTATCATATAATCGGCCCCGCCCGACTTTACTACTTTCCTTACTGGTTTGTTTTGTTGTTGCTGTAATTTACAAACCGCTACACAGACTTGGGTGATTTTGATATCATTGGATTTACCGTTCAGATCACGTAGATATTTTTGAATTAATTTTTAGGTGGACATATCGCATATTTACTGCAACAGAGGCGTAACA
>NW_026878271.1:0-10457 GCF_032173495.1 Musca vetustissima | reverse complement strand
AAGAAATCTCTAAATGCAACATTAGTCCCTAAAAATCCCCCTACAATTCGGGCAAATTTTATAACAAAATAAAATTGGTCGTAATTTGGCGTTTTTTGAGTTGGATGCATTTTCTATCCCTTAACCTAATTTTAGAGCTTCGATATCAATGGAGAAAATATTCTACATCGAATTTCATTATGGGTCTCTGAACTCAAGAACCTTATATATGTAACAATAACCCATAAAAAAATTGGGACAAAATTGGGACATTTTTAAATTAAGAAATAAAATTGCTCAAAATTGGGTCTTTTTGAGTATGTGGCTTTCTTCCCTTAATCGTCCCCTTAAATCCCATTTTAGAGCTTCGATATCAAGGACAAAAATATTCTCCATCTAATTTCACTATAGGTCTCCCACCATAAGAAATCTCTACATGCAACTTTAGTTCTTAAAAATCCCGCCATGATTCGGACAATTTTAGAACATAATAAAATTGCTCGTAATTTGTCGTTTTTTAAGTTGGAGGCATTTTCTATTCCTTAACCTAATTTTAGAGCTTCGATATCAATGGAGAAAATATTTTACGTCAAATTTCACTATGGGTCCCTGAACAGAAGAACCTTATAAATTAAATAATAACCCATAAAAAATCGGCCAAAATTGGAACATTTTTAAATTAAAAAATTAAATTGCTCAAAATTGGGCCTTTTTTGAATATGTGGCAATTTCTCCCGTTAAATCTAATTTTAGAGTTTTCATATCAATGGAGAATATATTCTACATCGAATTTCACTAGGGTGCCCAACCAAAAGAATCCTCTAAATGCAATACTAATCCGTAAAAAATCCCGCTACAATTCGAGAATTTTTAAAACGAAAAATAAATTGGTCAAATTTTGGTCTTTTTTGAATTGATGACAATTTCGTCCCTTAAATCTAATTTTAAAGCTTCGATATTAATGCAGAAAATATTCTACATCGAATTTCATTAAGGGTCTCCGAACAAAAGAAATTTGTAAATGCATCGATAGTCCATAAAAAATCCCGTTACAATTCGGGCATTTTTTAAAACGAAATAACATTGGAGCTTTTTGAATTGACGGCAATTTCGTCCCTTAAATCTCATTTTAGAACTTTAATATCAATGGAGAAAATATTCTACATCGAATTTCACTATGGGTCCCCATTCATAAGAAATCTCGAAATGCCACTTTAGTTCATAAAAATGTCACGACAATTTGGAAATTTTTTACTATGTAAAAAATGTTATTTTATTTATTAATTTTTTTTTTTTTTTTGCTTCAAACTTTTATTGAAAATCAAAATATTATGTAAATTGTTCCTTTATTTAATTAAAATAATTATTAATATTTTTTGTTATTTATTAATAAATATTTTCTTTTGTATACATTACAACGACAAAGAAAAAAATCCCCCCTTGAAAATACACCCCCAAAAATCTCAGTATTTGTAAAATAGTAAATTTAACAAAAAAAAAATTGTTTTTGTTATTTATTTATTGTTTAATACAATTTTTGTTATACAACAACCAAAAATAATAAAATCCTGAAACAAAAAATAGTATTAAATTTGTTTAACCATACAATACAGGCAGAGCATTTTGAAAGTACTAATTTTTAGTAAGAAAGAAAGACATGAAACCCCCCAAAAAAATCCTACCACTCAATTCCACCAAAAATATAAAAAAATAAAATAAATTTTACATATATGAAAAAAGAAATATATATAGAAAAAAATATCAATTCCCCTGCATATCATTTTTATTGAAAAAAATAAAACTCCCCCAAATATAAATAAAAAACACCTTTCGAAAAAGTGTTGAAAAACAACAGCAATAAAAAAAAATTCATCAATACGAAATCCTTAAAAAAATAAATAAATTATAAACTTAATAATAATTTTTAAGCTAAATAGTATGTGTATATGTGTTTGTTTGATTAAACCATATAATAAATAAAAAAATAATTTTTTTTTTTATTTTTATTTTTTAAAAGTTTTTCATGTGCAATATATAGAAATTATTTTTTTTGTAATTTTTTGTTTTCTTAAATAAAAAATTAAATATAAAAATATTAATTTTCATAATAAAAATAAAATTAAATTAAAAAAAATAAAATAAAATAAAAATTCCAAACCCAAACAAGAACTTACAAATTTCAGGTATATTCTTATATATAAAAAATAATATATATACATATATATTAAAAAACAAATAAATAAAAATAATAAAGAAAGGAAACCTACCTCGTTTTTAATCAACAACAGCAACAAAAAAAATTTAAATAATTTAATTTATATATTTAAAAAAAAAAATAATAAAAAAATATTTAACACAAAAATAAACCTCTACTTAAAAAAACAATAAAAATGGAACATTTAAATAAATAAAAAAAATCGAAATGAAAGTTATACGTAATTGAAACTATAATAATAATAAAAAATTACAAAAACACACACACACAACCCAACACTCAAGAAAAAAAACCAAAAACAAACAACAAAAATGTGAGCTATCTTTGCAAAAAAATCTATTTAAAAAAACAATAGTAAATTTTAAGTATTTTAGTCAAGTAAAAAATAAAAAAACAACAAAAAAACAAATCTCCAAAAAAAATAAAAATTATTATTATATAAAACAATTTGATGAAAATCTATATTATGGAAACGAAGAAAAAGAACGAAAAACCCGAAATGAAATACCGAAAAAATAAATAAAATGTGTAAAAAAATTCAATTGAGTTTTATTCTCAAGGGGTGGGCAATGTTTATGCTATTTTTTATGTAATAAAAATTATATTAATGAATATCTTTTGTTCGGGGACCCATAGTGAAATTCGATGGAGAATATTTTCTGCACTGATGCCAAAGCTCTAAAATTTAGTTTTGGGGGAGAAATTGCCACCAATTCAAAAAAGGCCAAATTTCGACCAATTACATTTTGCTTTAAAAAATTCTACAATTTGTACCGATTTTTTTATGGACTAGAGTTGAATTTAGAGATTCCCTTAATACGGAGACCCATAGTAAAATTCGATGGAGAATATTTCTTTCATTGATGCCAAGGCTTTAAAATTAGGTTTAGGGGGAGAAATTGCCACCAATTCAAAAAATACCAAATTTCGACCAATTACATTTTGCTATAAAAAGTTCTAGAAATTGTACCGGATTTTCTATGGACTAGAGTTGCATTTAAAAATTTCTTTTGTTCGGAGACCCATAGTGAAATTTGATGGAGAATATTTTGGTCATTGATGCCAAAGCTCCATCTTTAGATTTCAAGGGAGAAATTACCTCAAATTCAAAAAAAAAAACCCAAATTACATTTTGCCTTAAAACATTGCCAAAATGTAGCGGATTTTTTATGGACTAATGTAGAATTTAGAAATTTCTTTTGTTCGGAGAACCATAGTAAAATTTGATGGAGAATATTTTTTTCATTGATACCAAAGCTCTAAAATTAGGTTTATGGGGAGAAATTGTCGTCGATTCAAAAAAGGCCAAATTTCGACCAATTATATTTTGTTTTAAAAAATTCTACAAATGGTATCGATTTTTTGTGGACTAGAGTTGCATTTAGCGATTTCTTTTTTTCGGAGATCCATAGTGAAATTTGGTGTAGAATATTTTTGCCATTCATATTAAAACTCTAAAATTAGATTTAAGGGGAGAAATTGCCATATATTCAAAAAAGGCCTAATTTTGACCAATTTTATTTTGATTACAAAAAGAACCAAAACTGTAGCAGATTTCTTATGGTTTAATGATGCATTTAGAGATTCCTTTTGTTCGGAGATCCATAGTGAAATTTGATGGAGAATATTTTTTTACATTAATACCAAAGCCATAGAATTTAGTTTAGGGGGAGAAATTGCCACAAACTCAAAAAAGGCCAAATTTCATCCAATTACATTTTGTCCTAAAAAAATTCCCAAAATGTAGCGGATTCTTTATGGTCTAATGTAGGATTTAGGGATTTCTTTTGTTCGGAGACCTGTAGTAAAATTTGGTGCAGAATATTTTTTCTATTGATGCCAAAGCTCTAAAATTAGATTTAAAGGGAGAAATTGCCACCATTTGAAAAATGCTCAAATTTTGACTAATTTTATTTTCATTAAAAAAAGGGCCAAAACTGTAGCGGATTTCTTATGGTTTAATGTTGCATTTAGAAATTCCTTTTGTTCTGGGACCCATAGTGAAATTCGATGGAGAATATTTTTTTCTTTAACAATATTCTACTTAAATAAAGTTTTTCTGGATATTTCGATCAATTATGAAACCATTAAATAAGCCCCAAAATACCTTAAATAAACAAAAAATACCCAAAAATACAACCGATATTTCGTAAATATATATTATATATACCGATTTATTTTGCTCGGAGGCCCATGATGAAATTCGATACAGAATATTTTCTTAATTGGTAACAAGCCTCTAGAATGAAGCTTTAGGGGAAAAATTGCTACCAATTCAAAAATATAACAATTTCGACCAAATTTGTTCCTCTTTAAAATATTCAAATTATAATTGTAGTTTTTATGTATCTGGGTTGTATCTACAGATTTCTTTTGTTCGGTGACCTATAGTGAAATTTAGTGCGGAATATTTTTTCCATTAACAATATTTCTCTTGAATGAAGTAGTCTTGAAGATTTCGATCAATTATGAAACCATTCGTTGTCTTTGAAATATTATTATATTTATTTCCATTAAAACCGATATATCATGACTATATATAATATATACCGATTTCTTTTGGTCGACGACATCCAGTGAAATTTTCTGGAGAATATTTTTTCCATTGATACCAAAGCTCGTAGATGAAGCTTTAGGGAAGAAAATGCCACCAGTTGAAAAATATAACAATTTCGACCAAATTTATCTTTCTTTAAAATATACAAATTAAAACTGGGTTTTTTATGTATTTGGGTTGCATCTGCAGATTTCTTTTGTTCGGTGACCTAAAGTGAAATTTTGTGTAGAATATTTTTTCCATTAACAAAATTTTTCTTAAATGAAGAATTTCAGGAGATTTCGACCAATTATAAAACCATTACTTGGCCCTAAAATATTATTATATTTGTCTCACTTACAACCGATATATCATGACCATATATTATATATACTGATTTATTTTGGTCAACGACATTCAGTGAAATTTTCTGGAGAATATTTTTTCCATGGATGCCAAAGCTCGTAGATGAAGCTTTAGAGGAGAAAATGCCACCAGTTCAAAAATATAACAATTTCGACCAAATTTGTCTCTCTTTAAAATATTTAAATTATTACTGTAATTTTTATGGATCTGGTTTGTATCTACAGATTTCTTATGTTCGGCGACCTATAGTGAAATTTTGTGGAGAATATTTTTTTATTGATGCCAGCTTGCTAAAATGACTTTTTGTACAGAAATCCGACATAATTTCAAAAATGTAAAAAAATCAAAAATTGTTTCTTTTAATTTTAAGCATGTATTTTTAATGATATATATTATTTATACCAATTTTTTTGGTCGGCGACCTATAATGAAATTTTGTGGAGAATATTTTCTCCATTGATGCCACCCTGCTAAAGTGATGTTTTGTACGAAAATTTCACACAAGTTCGAAAATAAATAAATTCGACCAAATATTTCACAATAATCGGTTTATTTTATAGGTATATTTTATTTATACCAAATTATTTTGGTCGGAGACCTATAGTGAAATTCTGTGTAGAATATTTTTTCCATTGATGCCACCCTGCTAAAATGACTTGTTGTATGAAAAACCGACCTAAATTAAAAAAAAAACTAAAAAAAAATCGACCAAAAATTTTTTCTTTTAATTTTAAGCATGTATTTTTAATGATATATATTATTTATACCAATTTTTTTGGTCGGCGACCTATAATGAAATTTTGTGGAGAATATTTTCTCCATTGATGCCACCCTGCTAAACTGACGTTTTATACGAAAATGTCACACAAGTTCGAAAATAAATAAATTCGACCAAATATTTCACAATAATCGGTTTATTTTATAGGTATATTTTATTTATACCAAATTATTTTGGTCGGAGACCTATAGTGAAATTTAGTGCGGAATATTTTTTCCATTGATGCCACTTCGCCAAAATGAACATTTGTACGAAAATTCGTCTCAATATCATAAATGTAATAAATTCGACCACATTTTTTTCTTTTAATTAAAACAGGTCATTTTAAAAATATATATTATATATACCAAATTTTTTTGTTCGGAGACCTATAGTGAAATATTGTGGAGAATATTTTTTGCATTGATGCCACCCTGCTAAACTGACGTTTTATACGAAAATTGCACACAAGTTCGATAATAAATAAATTCGACCAAATATTTCACAATAATCGGTTTATTTTAGGTATATTTTATTTATACCAAATTATTTTGGTCGGAGACCTATATAGAAATTTAGTGGGGAACAAAATTTCCTTTGACATTATCCACATCAGATGACGATTTAATGGGTAAATTAATATCCAAATAAAAAAATCCCCATTTTTGGTTTTTTTATTTTCCCTTCATTTCTCTTTTTTTTCTTTTTTTTATTTCCCCTTCATTATAGACCAAAAAGATCCCTACAATGACCCCTTAGAGGGTTAAGCTATTTTGCGAAAATATTCCTTATAGTGTTGTCTACAATATTGCCGAACATGTTCCATTGCTAAAATTCAAAATTCATCCCGAAATTTGATGCAGATTCATTCGAGTTTATTTTTCCCCATTTCCATTCCATTCTATTGGAGGTCCTTTAGCAATAATCTAATTTTTCTATTAGAGCCAGAAGCTATAACATCCTACTAGCCAAAGGCACCCTCCTTCACTCAAAGACTCCTTAAAAAAATTCCTTGTAATCGGCTTAAAATTTTAAACGATTTTCGTTATAGGATAAAATTTCAAAAATAAAAAAAAAACTTTAAACTAATTTTTGCAAACAACGACAAACATACGTACATGCACACACACACACTTCCACATATGTACACTTTGACATACAGACATGTGTAATAGTATTATTTAAATTGCCCATGCACGTGTTTATACCCAAAGAGCAGGACACACTGGGCTAACACCCTCTATTGAAAATAATTGCCAAAAGGACATACACCAACACATACGCACACATATGCAAAAGAAACATCCTCCCCTATGGTCATACAACAAATCTCCAAGGCATCAATTCACTTTTTTTTAACATGCGGAACTTTCACTTTTTTTACTTTTGAATTACAACAACAACAGAAAACAAGAGAAATAATACAATTGGCGAATTTAAAGAACAAAAAATTGGTCATACATACACACGAACGTTGCCTTTTGAATTGGATATTGGGGTGGGTCGAAAAATTTATTTTGATATTATTTTTTTTCTTGTGGAAAAGAAAAGAAAGAAAATTTTTGTTTCAGATAGGTATCTCAACTACTTCGAGAGTTATGGCCTCTGGAAAATAATTGCCGAACAAAATAAATAAATTTTAAATTTTGAGCATTTTTTTAATTTTAACAATTTTTTAAAAAAAAATTTATTAAGTCGCAACAGCAAATCAGACATATATTTTATGTGAGGACATTCATCTTTTAAAATAATTTTACTCGAGTCAGAAACCTCAATTACTTTCGGAGTTATGAGCTGTAGAAGATGGTTACCAAAAAAATTCCGCAACACGGAAAAATTGAGTATTTGTATACTTCTGGTAATATCTGAAATATTTGGTCCGATACATCAACACAAATTTAAACATTCTTCGAGGTAAGAAATCATTCTTTCCGAAAAACTTTATTCCATTTAAATATCCCAACTACTTCCAGAGTTATGGCCTCTAGAAAATGATTACCAAATAAATCTGAAAATGGGGAAAATTGGGTATTTTTATTATTTTGGCGATATTTTCAATATTTGTTCCGATATGTCTATATAAATTAGCATATTCTTCAAGGTAAGAAGTTATTCTTTCGAAAGAAGCTTTATTTTATTTCAATATGTCGACTAGTTCAAGAGTTATGGCCTCAGGAAGTAATTACCAAACTAAAATTCATAATGGGGAAAAGTAGGGTATATGTATACATTTGGGCCTATTTCTAATATTTGCTCCGCTATATTGATAAAAATTAGTACATATTCTGAAAAAAGAAGTTCTTCTGTCGAAACAAGTTTATTTCATTACGATAGTTCAGTTACTGCAAGAGTTATGGGCTTTTGAACATGGTTACCAAAAAAATTCGGCAACTTGGAAAAATTAAATATTTATAAACTTTCGACTCTATCTCTAATGTTTGATCTGACACATCTATATAAATTTGAATACTCTTCAAGGTAAGAAGTTCTGCCTTCGAAAAAAAAGTGTTTCATGTCCATACCTCAACTACAGCAAGAGTTATGGGCTCTAGAAAATGGTTACCAAATAAATCACAAAATAGCAAAAAATTGTGTACTTCTATATATTTGGGTACTTCAATATATTTGGCAATAACTTTGGCCTTTGAGGAGCTAGAAAAGTAATACCTGAGCAAGAATTGTAGATTAGGGTTTCTTCTTACAAAAGCTTGACACTTTATTGTAATACTACCCACTAATTCAGAAGTTATGACCTCCAGAACATGATTACCGAAAAATGTCAGAAAACTAAAAAAATTGGGTATCCTTATATATTTGGCAAAATCGTCGGTACCGGAGGATTTTTATTAAAGAACCGTAAGGAAAGTTTTTAGCTTGGAGTCTCTTCTTTCAATATCATCTTATTTTACAGCAAAAGTCCCACTATTTCGGAAGTTATGCCCTGCAAAATATGATTACCGAAAATAATGGGAAAACAATAGATTGTGGGTACTTTTATATATTTGGCAATCACTTAGGCCTCTGAGAATCTAAAGTAGCAATACCTGAGAAAGGATTGTAGATTAGGGTGACTTCTTACAAACACTCCACACTTTATTGTAATACTGGCCACTAATTCAGAAGTTACGACCTACAGAACATGATTGCGGAAAAATATGTGAAAACTACAACATTTAGGTATTCATATATATTTGACAATATCTTAGGTATTTGATGAGCTTTATTAAATAAACTTAAACAAAGTTTTTAGTTTGGAGTCTCTTCTTTCTAAATTATCTTATTTTATTACAAAATTCCCACTATTTCAGAAGTTATGCCCTTCAGAATATGATTACCGAAAATAATGGGAAAACGATAGATTTTGGGTACTTTTATATATTTGACAATAACTTTGGCCTTTAAGGAGCTAAAGTAGCAATACCTGAGCAAAGGTTGTAGATTCGGGTCTCTTCTTACAAAAACTCGACACTTCATTGTAATACTACCCACTAATTCAGAAGTTATGACCTCCAGAACATGATTACGGACAAATATGTAAAAACTATAACATTTGGGCATACTTATATATTTGGCAATATCTTTGGTACTTGAAGAGCTTTATTAAATAAACTTAAACAGAGTTTTTTGTTTGGAGTCTCTTCTTTCTAAATTATCTTATTTTATTGCAAAATCGCCATTATTTCGGAAGTTATGCCCTGCAGAATGTGGTTACCGAAAATAATGGGAAAACCAAAGATTTTGGGTACATTTATATATTTGCCGATATCTTTGCTATTTGAAAATGTATATTAACAAAACTTGAGCATATGTTATAGCTTGGGATCTCTTTTGTCAAAATAATGTTCTTTCTTTGAGAAACCACTATTAGTTCGCAAGTTATGACCCTTAGAATATGGTTACCGAAAAAATGTGAATTAAAGGAATGTTTGAGCTATTTTGTGATTTTGGCGATATTTCCAATATTTTAATGGCTAGATCAATATAATTTAGCTTTATTTAAAGCTGAGGAATTCTACTTTTAATATCAGTTTATTTTTTTCAAGATACATGAAATATTTTACAAGTTATATACCCTAGAATATGGTTACCGAAACAATGTAATGTAAAATGTAAATGAAATTTTGAGTTATTTTATATTTTTGTAGATAATTTTGGTATTTTATTGGTTGGATTGTCAATTGTTTGGTCTTTATTTAAAAGCTTAGATATTCTACTCTTAATAGCAATTTATTTTTTCAAGATACGTGGGATAGTTTAGAAGTTATGACCTCCAGACTATGATTACCGAAAATATGTACATAAATCGACATTTTGAGTTATTTCGTTCTTTTGGAGATAACTTTGGTATTTTATTGGTTGGATTGTCAATTGTTTGGGCTTTATTTAAAAGCTTAGATATTCTACTCTTATTAGCAATTTATTTTTTCAAGATACGTCCGATAATTTAGAAGTTATGACCTCCTGAATATGATTACCAAAAAATTTTGCATAAATCGAAATTTTGAGTTTTTCATATTTTTGGTGATAACTTTGGTGTTTTATTAGTTAGATTGCCAAAGTTTGAACTTTATTTAAAGTTTAGATATTCTACTCTTAATAGCTAT
>NW_026878270.1:0-10409 GCF_032173495.1 Musca vetustissima | reverse complement strand
CTTGTATTGGTCCTTTTGAAAATATTCTTTAAAAAATCCACGCCTTGTATTGGTCCTTTTGAAAATATTCTTTAAAAAATCCACGCCTTGTATTGGTCCTTTTGAAAAAATATTCTTTAAAAAATCCACGCCTTGTATTGGTCCTTTTAAAAAAATATCTTTAAAAAATCCACGCCTTGTGTTGGTTCTTTTGAAAAATATTCTATAAAAAATCCACGCCTTGCGTTGTACCTTTTGAAAAAATATTCTTTAAAAAATCCACGCCTTGTATTGGTCCTTTTGAAAATATTCTTTAAAAAATCCACGCCTTGTATTGGTCCTTTTAAAAAATATTCTTTAAAAAATCCACGCCTTGCATTGGTCCTTTTGAAAAATATTCTTTAAAAAATCCACGCCTTGTATTGGGTGTTGAAAAAATATTCTTTAAAAAATCCACGCCTTGCATTGGTCCTTTTGAAAAATATTCTTTAAAAAATCCACGCCTTGTATTGGTCCTTTTGAAAAAATATTCTTTAAAAAATCCAACCCGTGTGTTGTGGTTTTTAAAAATATTCTTTAAAAAATCCACGCCTTGTATTGGTCCTTTTGAAAAAATATTCTTTAAAAAATCCACGCCTTGTATTGGTCCTTTTGAAAAAATATTCTTTAAAAAATCCACGCCTTGTATTGGTCCTTTTGAAAAAATATTCTTTAAAAAATCCACGCCTTGTATTGGTCCTTTTGAAAAAATATTCTTTAAAAAATCCACGCCTTGTATTGGTCCTTTTGAAAAAATATTCTTTAAAAAATCCACGCCTTGTATTGGTCCTTTTGAAAAAATATTCTTTAAAAAATCCACGCCTTGTATTGGTCCTTTTGAAAAAATATTCTTTAAAAAATCCACGCCTTGTATTGGTCCTTTTGAAAAAATATTCTTTAAAAAATCCACGCCTTGTATTGGTCCTTTTGAAAAAATATTCTTTAAAAAATCCACGCCTTGTATTGGTCCTTTTGAAAAAATATTCTTTAAAAAATCCACGCCTTGTATTGGTCCTTTTGAAAAAATATTCTTTAAAAAATCCACGCCTTGTATTGGTCCTTTTGAAAAAATATTCTTTAAAAAATCCACGCCTTGTATTGGTCCTTTTGAAAAAATATTCTTTAAAAAATCCACGCCTTGTATTGGTCCTTTTGAAAAAATATTCTTTAAAAAATCCACGCCTTGTATTGGTCCTTTTGAAAAAATATTCTTTAAAAAATCCACGCCTTGTATTGGTCCTTTTGAAAAAATATTCTTTAAAAAATCCACGCCTTGTATTGGTCCTTTTGAAACATATTCTTTAAAAAATCCACGTCTTGTGTTGGTCCTTTTGAAAAATATTCTTTAAAAAATCAACTTCGAAAAATTCCTTTTAATAACTATTAACATAATATCAGGTATGCCTGACATTTGATATTTAATTTCATAATTAAAATAATAAATGTGCATGCTATTTAGTTCTTTTGTCGTCCATTTTCTTACCAACACAAATGAAAGCGAGCAAAAAAACATCATAGACTTTTAGGTTATTAATACTTAAGAGTACTTTAAGTATCCTGACAGCCATGTTATGCTTCTGTGACTATAATGTCAAGTTAATTCTCTGCCACTTTTTTGTTTTTTATTCTGTGCTTAAGAAATAACAACTCAAAAGTAGCGGAAATAAGACGCCAATTTAATAGACTTAGTCAATTTTTGTCTGTGACGGAAATTAATTTTTTTTCAATTAAGCAGTAAAATGGCTGCCTGGCAGCTATGGTTCAACGTTTTCTTCGACGACGACGACGACAAAACAAGTACTCAAACTGAAAAAGAAATTGAAAAAAAACCTTAATGAACGAATTTGAATAAAAACTCTTAAATATTTAAGTACTTAAGTAATAATGTCTGCGAACTTAGTAATATTGTGTCGTTTAATGAAAGAAATTTAAAGAAAAAAGAACAACATATTCAATGCCTGTTTTCAAAATTCCCTAGAAAAAAAATCGAAGTTTTAGGATTCGGTATAAAATACATCCGTATTATTTTTATTTTGAAACAATTGTCATTTAATTGAATTTTCAAACCCAACTCTACAAACTTTGCCGATAGTAAATCACTATTCGGTGCTATGCTCTGTGGCATAATTCATATCATTTTTTTCTGTGTGGGGCATTTACAATGTTTATAACCTATAAATCTGCAGGAAATCCATTAAAGTACAATTTTCATGTGCGTTTTTTTTTTTTTTTTTTTGTCCACATACAGTTTTTTTCCAACGCTATTGGTGTGGTTTTATTTTTGGAGGTCCGTGCTTTTCCCGTTTAATTCCGGTCTAATAAAATTTTAATAAATCAAAATTACATAGTATGTATGTACATATATGCATGCATATATTTACATACATATATTTTTTATATGAGGCTTTAATATTTTGTATACACACATCCACATATTTTCTGGAATTTCCAACTAAAATCGAATGTAAATAAAAACAAAATTTCATCGCAATATACATATATGTGTATATAGTAAATAAATATGTATGCATGCATTCATACTGACACAAAAATATATAAATAGCTTACTTGTTTATATTTATCAAATACGACGACGTATTCGTTATATGGCAACTAGTAAATATGAAATATTTTATGTCTATAGTAGGGTGGATAAGATGGAATTTACTACAATTTGAGTACTTCAAAATAAATAAAAACCACGATACCCTTCACAACTACTACAGAACTCTATCTGTCTGCGGATTTTTATTCTGAGTCTGGGTAATATTTCTTGCCCGATTAGAGGTCTACAGCAAATCTTCCTTACACTGACATATTTTCCGAATATAACCAATATTCAGTGCAGCTCTTCTATTTGTATTGTGATGTTCGGCTTATAGCCGAAAACAGTATGCTTATTCTTTGGCCAAATCCCCTTCTCCATGTAAAAATTCGACATGTTTGGGCCATAATCGCGGCCTCTGGAGCGACCAGAAAAACCGACCAAAATTAAATATTTGATCCATTTCATTCCCTAAATATTAACCGATCTTTACCAAAAACAATAGGGGTCTTCATCGGGTCGAACCCATCCTACGTGCAAAATTTCGTGAAGATTGGTCCATAACTGTGGCCTGTATAGAGTTTACAAATTATAATGGACAGTGTTTACAAATTATAATGGACTAGGTCGACTCAGCTAGTCGAGATATAACGATCGGTACACTTAAAGGTGGGTCTAGGACCAATATTACGCGGCTTTACAAACTCTTGGGGCTGCACTAAGCTATAATACCCTGACAACATGGTTGTGTATGGTATAACAATTTATAGAAAAATGTGATCCATTTAAAAATTATGTCTATAAATGAAAGTTCACACTTTTGATGGTTTATTCTACTTGAATAAAAGTAGGGTCTACTCCATGTTTTCGGGACTAAAAACATACCTAATAAAATAAGTCTTCGTTATCAAAATAAGTATGTTTTATAGGTAGTGTACAATTTCTGATCAAGCTGTAAGCTACTAGAAAACTGGAAAAACATATATGCGACCGTCTACAACTATATTGATGTATTGTATGGGAGGCCAGATTATTGAAGTAGTGCCATAAGTGTGACTAGTATTTATACCCTACACAACTATGTTGTCAGGGTATTATAGCTTTGTGCAGCCCCAAGAGTTTGTAACGCAACGAAATATTGGTCCTATACCCACCATTAACTATGCAGATCGTCTTATCTTGACTAGCTGAGTCGATCTAGACATGTGTGTCCGTCCGTCCGTCTGTCCATTGTAATTTGTAAACACGATACAGACTACAGTTATGGACCAATCTTCACGAAATTTTGCATGTAGGAAGGGTTTAGGCCAATGAAGACCCCTATTGTTTTTGGTAAGGATCGGTTAATATTTAAGTGATGATATGGACCAAATATTTAATTTTTGTCGGTTTTTCTGGTCGTTATAGAGGCCGCAAATATGACCCGAACATCGAAATTTTACATGGAGAAGAGGATTCCGCCAGAGAATATGCATGCCTGCTTTTATAAAGATCGGTCATTATTTAGCGGGTCAAATGGACCCTGACTTTTGTGTGAAAAATGACAAAATTTACTCGTGAAGCATATAGAAGCATACTCGTGAAGCATATAGACCCGCGAAGTTAATAGTGTATTCAAGACGAATGGTTGACCTTCAAAATGACTCCAATTACTTTGTCGTATGTACTCGGATGTGGGAGTTACACACAAATATTTACAGGTGCTTACGTATTCAGATATTATTTAGTACCCCCATTACCTCATTAGAGGGCGGAAATATAGCGATGATCCTTTTAAAATTTTCCATGAAGTTCCAATTATGGTCAAAGACAACGCCTATAATTTTCGATGATAATCTGATTAAAATTTTGGGATGAAGTGGACCGAAAACTTAATTTTTGTGTGTGTTTCCTAGTCGAATATAGACGAACATCACAACACAACCCACCGTGAAGGGAATCGGAGTTAACATCCGAGTTCCTTGGTAGTTGTGTAGGGTATCGTATGGTCGGCCCCGTCCGACTATACTGCTCCACTCACTGGTTTTATTACTACAGCTATTTAAAATTTTATTAAATTTTTAACACCTCGAAATATTCAACAGGGAACACAAAATAATAAAGTTTTATGTAAATTTAGCCATGTCTGTCTGATGATATGATATATAACATAGAACATTTTCACATATATTTCTATTAAAATTGTTCAGCATTGGTCGACTCTTTAGAGTACCCCAAATTTCGATCTCATTTTTATACTCTACACAACTATGTTGTCAGGGTATTATAGCTTTGTGCAGCCCCAAGAGTTTGTAACGTCGCGAAATATTGATCCTTGACACATATGTAAGTATACCGATCGTCACATCTAGACTAGCTGAGTCGATTTAGATATGTGTGTCCGTCCGCCTGTCCATTATAATTTGTAAATGCGATACAGGCTAGAGTTATGAATCAATCATTATGAAATTTTGAATATAGGACCGGTTCTGGCCAAATAAGACCCCGTTAATTTTTAGGGGATGAAATGGACCAAAAACTTTATTTTTGTCTGTTTTTCTGGTTTATGGGCCGAGCACCACGAAATTTATTTAGCGGGTCAAATGGACCCAGACAAAATTTGTATTTTGGTGTATATATTTACTCCTGAAGGACATGGACCCGTGAAATTGATAGTATAACCTGAACTTTTACACGAAGTCCCGGTTGTGGTCACGGACGACCCCTAAAAAATTCGGTGATATTGAGATGAAATTTTGGCGGTTGTAATAAACCGAAAACTTTATTTTTGTCTGATTATCTGGTCGCTCTAAAGGCCATTATTATATGCAGAACGGTAAATAATTTACACGATGAAGGGGATCTGACCAAATACTTAGAAGGGATTTTATGATGATGGCTGGTCAATATTCCGAAGGTCAAATCAACCAAAATATAAAATTACCCAATTTTCATTTTATGGCGTAAATATTCACGCTGAGAAAACAAGATTTACATCCTCTTATAATTGGTCAAGAGGGTGTAAATATCACGAAATATTGATTGTAATATATAATACCCTTTGCAAATATTAGTATCCGTGCCTTACATGAACAGAAGTGATATCAAATTAAACGACAAATATCCCTCTTTCATAGCACCAGGCACGTTCCGGGTAATTTATTTTCGAAGTGAACATATACGTCTTAATATGCTAATTTTGCCAGGTCCATTTGCCTCCCTAGATACCAATTTTTTATCATGAAAGAAATTTTGCAATGCAAGAAAAATATGATAATCGCTTGGTGCCAAGTCTGGACTGTATGGCGGATGCATTAAAACTTCTCAACCAATCTTCCGAAGTTTCTGACAAGTCACTGTAGATGTGTGTGGCCTAGCGTTGTCCTGGTGGAACATGACACCTCCCTCTTCGCCAGTTCTGGCCGTTTCTGGTCAATTGCTATCTTCCATTTGTTGACAGTAGAGATAAGAATTTAGCGTTTGACCAATTTAAGCAACTCATAATAAATAATCCCCTTCCAGTTCCACCAAATGCATAGCAGAGCCTTTCTGGCTTCACCGCTCTTTGACCACAATCGTTTTCGCACAGGGTTATCGCATGTGACCCATTTCTCATCTCCAGTCCCCATCAGTTTAAGAAATGGGTATCATCTCATTCCGTTTGGCCAAGGTTTCGCAGATGGAAATTCATTTCATTTTTTTTTCTGTTAATTGGTGTGATACCCAAACGTCGAGCTGCTTTATTATACCCCTCATCACACTGTGGTAGAGGGTATTATGTCTTTGTGCATATGTTTGCAACAGGCAAATGGTTCCTTTTGAGAATATGCGTCCGTCTGTCTGTCTGCCCATGTTAAATTTAATGGAATTTTTCCAAATGACCATAACGAACTGGAATGTGATGTTATCGATATGTCAGTCAGATAGAGAATCGCTAACAATAGGTCAATTGATCAGCAGGTGGGACAGTTTAAAAATTTACAAAATTTTTTTTAATTTTTTTTTCCGAAGTGTGGATTTAAATAATTGCGTCAATAGGCGTGGATTTGTTAAATATTTTTCTGAAAGGCCTCATGGGCCAATAGGCGTGGATTTTTAAATAATTTTTACTAAGGACTCATAGGCCAATAGGCGTGGATTTTTAAATAATTTTTACTAAGGACTCATAGGCCAATAGGCGTGGATTTTTAAATAATTTTTACTAAGGACTCATAGGCCAATAGGCGTGGATTTTTAAATAATTTTTACTAAGGACTCATAGGCCAATAGACGTGGATTTTTAAATAATTTTTACTAAGGACTCATAGGCCAATAGGCGTGGATTTTTAAATAATTTTTACTAAGGACTCATAGGCCAATAGGCGTGGATTTTTAAATAATTTTTACTAAGGACTCATAGGCCAATAGGCGTGGATTTTTAAATAATTTTTACTAAGGACTCATAGGCCAATAGGCGTGGATTTTTAAATAATTTTTACTAAGGACTCATAGGCCAATAGGCGTGGATTTTTAAATAATTTTTACTAAGGACTCAGAGGCCAATAGGCGTGGATTTTTTAAATGATTTTTTTAAATAATTTTTACTAAGGACTCATAGGCCAATAGGCGTGGATTTTTAAATAATTTTTACTAAGGACTCATAGGCCAATAGGCGTGGATTTTTAAATAATTTTTACTAAGGACTCATAGGCCAATAGGCGTGGATTTTTAAATAATTTTTACTAAGGACTCATAGGCCAATAGGCGTGGATTTTTAAATAATTTTTACTAAGGACTCATAGGCCAATAGGCGTGGATTTTTAAATAATTTTTACCTGATTTTTAAATAATTTTTACTAAGGACTCATAGGCCAATAGGCGTGGATTTTTAAATAATTTTTACTAAGGACTCATAGGCCAATAGGCGTGGATTTTTAAATAATTTTTACTAATTTTTAGGCCAATAATTTTTAAATAATTTTTCATAGGCCAATAGGCGTGGATTTTTAAATAATTTTTACTTGATTTTTAAATAATTTTTACTAAGGACTCATAGGCCAATAGGCGTGGATTTTTAAATAATTTTTACTTGATTTTTAAATAATTTTTACTAAGGACTCATAGGCCAATAGGCGTGGATTTTTAAATAATTTTTACTTGATTTTTAAATAATTTTTACTAAGGACTCATAGGCCAATAGGCGTGGATTTTTAAATAATTTTTACTTGATTTTTAAATAATTTTTACTAAGGACTCATAGGCCAATAGGCGTGGATTTTTAAATAATTTTTACTTGATTTTTAAATAATTTTTACTAAGGACTCATAGGCCAATAGGCGTGGATTTTTAAATAATTTTTACTTGATTTTTAAATAATTTTTACTAAGGACTCATAGGCCAATAGGCGTGGATTTTTAAATAATTTTTACTTCATAGGCCAATAGGCGTGGATTTTTAAATAATTTTTACTAAGGACTCATAGGCCAATAGGCGTGGATTTTTAAATAATTTTTACTAAGGCCAATAGGCGTGGATTTTTAAATAATTTTTACTAAGGATAGGCCAATAGGCGTGGATTTTTTAAATAATTTTTATAAAGACATCGACAGGCCAATAGGCGTGGATTTTTAAATAATTTTTACTAAGGACTCATAGGTCAATAGGCGAGAATTTTTTAAATAATTTTTACTAAGGACTCATAGGCCAATAGGCGTGGATTTTTAAATAATTTTTACTAAGGACTCATAGGCCAATAGGCGTGGATTTTTAAATAATTTTTACTAAGGACTCATAGGCCAATAGGCGTGGATTTTTAAATAATTTTTATTTTTAAATAATTTTTACTAAGGACCATAGGCCAATAGGCGTGGATTTTTAAATAATTTTTACTAAGGACTCATAGGCCAATAGGCGTGGATTTTTAAATAATTTTTACTAAGGACTCATAGGCCAATAGGCGTGGATTTTTAAATAATTTTTACTAAGGACTCATAGGCCAATAGGCGTGGATTTTTAAATAATTTTTACTAAGGACTCATAGGCCAATAGGCGTGGATTTTTAAATAATTTTTACTTGATTTTTAAATAATTTTTACTAAGGACTCATAGGCCAATAGGCGTGGATTTTTAAATAATTTTTACTTGATTTTTAAATAATTTTTACTAAGGACTCATAGGCCAATAGGCGTGGATTTTTAAATAATTTTTACTTGATTTTTAAATAATTTTTACTAAGGACTCATAGGCCAATAGGCGTGGATTTTTAAATAATTTTTACTTGATTTTTAAATAATTTTTACTAAGGACTCATAGGCCAATAGGCGTGGATTTTTAAATAATTTTTACTTGATTTTTAAATAATTTTTACTAAGGACTCATAGGCCAATAGGCGTGGATTTTTAAATAATTTTTACTTGATTTTTAAATAATTTTTACTAAGGACTCATATGCCAATAGGCGTGGATTTTTAAATTTTTACTTGATTTTTAAATAATTTTTACTAAGGACTCATAGGCCAATAGGCGTGGATTTTTAAATAATTTTTACTTGATTTTTAAATAATTTTTACTAAGGACTCATAGGCCAATAGGCGTGGATTTTTAAATAATTTTTACTTGATTTTTAAATAATTTTTACTAAGGACTCATAGGCCAATAGGCGTGGATTTTTAAATAATTTTTACTTGATTTTTAAATAATTTTTACTAAGGACTCATAGGCCAATAGGCGTGGATTTTTAAATAATTTTTACTTGATTTTTAAATAATTTTTACTAAGGACTCATAGGCCAATAGGCGTGGATTTTTAAATAATTTTTACTTGATTTTTAAATAATTTTTACTAAGGACTCATAGGCCAATAGGCGTGGATTTTTAAATAATTTTTACTAAGGACTCATAGGCCAATAGGCGTGGATTTTTAAATAATATTTTACTGAAGAATCTGAAGGCTAATAGGCGTGGATTTTTAAATAATATTTTAAGGACTCATAGGCCAATAGGCGTGGATTTTTAAATAATTTTTACTAAGGACTCATAGGCCAATAGGCGTGGATTTTTAAATAATTTTTACTAAGGACTCATAGGCCAATAGGCGTGGATTTTTAAATAATTTTTACTAAGGACTCATAGGCCAATAGGCGTGGATTTTTAAATAATTTTTACTAAGGACTCATAGGCCAATAGGCGTGGATTTTTAAATAATTTTTACTAAGGACTCATAGGCCAATAGGCGTGGATTTTTAAATAATTTTTACTAAGGACTGGCCAATTTTTAAATAATTTTTACTAAGGACTCATAGGCCAATAGGCGTGGATTTTTAAATAATTTTTACTCATAGGCCAATAGGCGTGGATTTTTAAATAATTTTTACTAAGGACTCATAGGCCAATAGGCGTGGATTTTTAAATAATTTTTACTTCATAGGCCAATAGGCGTGGATTTTTAAATAATTTTTACTAAGGACTCATAGGCCAATAGGCGTGGATTTTTAAATAATTTTTACTTGATTTTTAAATAATTTTTACTAAGGACTCATAGGCCAATAGGCGTGGATTTTTAAATAATTTTTACTTGATTTTTAAATAATTTTTACTAAGGACTCATAGGCCAATAGGCGTGGATTTTTAAATAATTTTTACTTGATTTTTAAATAATTTTTACTAAGGACTCATAGGCCAATAGGCGTGGATTTTTAAATAATTTTTACTTGATTTTTAAATAATTTTTACTAAGGACTCATAGGCCAATAGGCGTGGATTTTTAAATAATTTTTACTTGATTTTTAAATAATTTTTACTAAGGACTCATAGTCCAATAGGCGTGGATTTTTAAATAATTTTTACTTGATTTTTAAATAATTTTTACTAAGGACTCATAGGCCAATAGGC